>NC_141374.1:18466066-18728507 GCF_963921425.1 Dryas octopetala | reverse complement strand
GACCTTCCTACATGCATGCGCCCGCCAAATTGCCTCCTTGGTTCACACATGCAGTAAATCATATTGTTAAATTAGCATTAGCATACTCCCATGTGGTCAATAAATCAATTTAAATTGGTGTATTTAACTATAGTTTACAACTACCAAATTGAAGAGCATGTTCAAATCTTATCCTATCTTCAGTGGCAGCATCGTTTATAAGGGAAAATTATATAACCTAAGTGACATGCTAGCAAGAATTCTTTTATATGTTGTTAAAAATTATTAATTTCCAACAATTGTTTCTTTATATTTATTTAAGGATTCTTTTACATTTTTCTCTTCATTTATTTTCTTTTTAGTTTTCTTTGTGGGAGTTGGGAGATGGAATCGTTGAAAGTCTGACCTGATTAGTGATCACGTTCTGAAATTAGTCTTTAATACACCAATTTAAATTGATTTATTGACCACATGGGAGTATGCTAATACTAATTTAACCATATGATTTACTGCATGTGTGAACCAAGGAGGCATTTTGGCGGGCGCGTGCATGTAGGAAGGTCGATTTCATGTGAGAAATGGATCCGTCCTTGCCTTTAAATTGAACAAAAAGTTGACGACCAATTTGCCTTGCATTACACTGCATCACCACCTAGGACTGTTTCTCTTCTCTTCCACTTTGATTAGTGTCATAGACTCCCTTCTCCACCAACAGAGCAAGAGAGAGAGAGAGAGAGAGAGAGAGAGATGGCAACAGCAGAAACCAGTAAGTTCTCTGAAGCAAATCCAATGAATGGTGGAGATGGCCCCAACAGCTACTCCAAGAACTCCACTTACCAGGTTCTTCAATAGTAACACTCTAATGGGTAGAAATACAATGGTTGAAGTTGTCTTCTTCATAAGAACGAATTACCTCTTCTGCATAAACAGCATAGGTTTCAGTTGAAACAAAATGCATGCAAAAGCAATCTTCTTCTTTTTCTTCTTCTTTTGTTCATGTATATTGATGATTTAGCTATACATTTTGTTCATTGTGTGAATTGTAGTCAAGACGTGAAACTAATCAAGTTCTTAATCAAAACAGAGAGCAGTGGCAGATGCTGCCAAAGAACTTCTAAACAAGGAAATTGCGGAAAAGCTTGACATCAAAATCTTGTCATCTACCAACACCTTTCACATCGCAGATTTGGGCTGCTCTGTTGGGCCAAATACATTTGCTGCGGTTGAGAACATACTTGAATCTGTGGAACTTAAGTATCAAAGCCAAGGGATGAGTTCTCAAATCCCTGACTTTCAAGTTTTCTTTAGTGATCATACCCCAAATGATTTGAACATGCTCTTCAAATCCCTCCCTCAGAACAGGCGATACTATGCAGTGGGTGTGCCCGGTTCTTTTCATGGTCGCATATTTCCTAATGCTTCCATTCACTTTTTTTACTCTTCTTATGCCATTCACTGGCTTTCTAGAGTACCAAAAGGGGTATTAGACAAAAACAGTCCTGCTTGGAATAAAGGAAGAGTCCACTACCTAAATTCCACAGATGAAGTGGCAAGGGCTTATGAAGCCCAATATAATGAGGACATGGAGTGCTTTCTCAATGCCAGGGCACAAGAGATTGTATGTGGAGGATTGATGACACTTATCATTCCAGGTATCCCCCATGGAATCCCTCATTCTGAGGCTTTGGCAAATGTGACCTATCAACTTTTAGAATCTTGTCTCATAGACATGGCTAGGAAGGTAAGCATTGATCAGCTTCTCTAAGTTTGAACTATTTTCTAAATCAGATATTGAAGAACTATTTTCTTCAATTGAACTTCAACAGCATTATAATCCTCATACAATATTATGTAAGGTACTAATTGCACTAAGATACATAAGCAAGTAAAAGCAATTGGAGAATTTCAGGTAACATATTTGATTATACAATTGTTGTTGGTTAATTAGGATATCAGAAGACATTTTCCTTATGGCTGCTATGTGTTTTTCCTTTATGCAGGAGATAGTTAGTGAAGAGAAAGTAGATTCGTTTAACATACCTATGTATTACATGTCTCCCAAGGAACTGGAAGTGTCTGTAGAACGAAATAGATGCTTTAGCATAGAAAGAATGGAAATCTTACCTCATGTCGTGGCAGATGGCAATGTCTCTAATGCCCTAGTATCTGCATCTCATGTTAGAGCTGCCATGGAGGGAATCATCAAGCAGCAATTTGGAGAAGAAATCTTAGATGAGCTCTTTGACTTGTATCATAAGAAATTTGAAGAGAAACCCTCCACCATTGAGTCAGGGAAGGCGATTAACTTTCTTGTCGTGCTTAAGCGCAAGGAAAACTGATTTGAACATGCTGTTTTGGTATTTGGAAGCTATTTCCTAGAGCTTTATTGTTATGTTTGGTTTTATTATATGACTAAGTGACATGTAAACTTTCTGCAGTAAGTTAATTTCGTATTTATTACTGTAAGTTATTTCCTAATATTTATCGTACTAAGTGAAATGTAAATATCAGCCATGGGCCTTCTTGCCAAAGCCAAGGGGGAAAATGATGGAAGGGAAAGGATATGAAGGGTGTGACGGAGGGAGACAAGGGAGAAGGAAAGAGAAAAAAAACTTATATATATATATATATTTTTTCAAAACATTAGAAAAGAATGGTCAAATGAGAAATTTTTGTGTCTGGTGTGATAAAATTTTTTTTGGTTGTAATACCAAAATAATAACAAAAATATCATCATAAAAAAAAAAAATGACCGCCAATTTGTCTTACACTACACCATTGCCATCGACTTCTTCTGTTGGCCATTTAACTGGTTTGCTTTGTCTGTTGATTAGTGCCAAGTAGTACAGTAGTAGCAGCCGGCTGTAGATATAAAAATGACTCCATGATACATACATGCCATACCCCCACCCTGAAACAGAGAGAAGAGTGAGAGACGGAAACATACGAAAGCAGTAAATTATCTGAAGCATATCCAATGAAAGGTGGAGATGGCCCCAACAGCTATGCCAAGAACTCAACTTTCCAGGTTCTTCTATAGTAACCTTTAATATGCAAAAGAAATTATTTATTTTTTCTTTTGTAAAGCTCGATCATTCTAGTCTATTAGAAAATTCAGAAGTGTTTCAAAACCTTCAACTAAAAGTAGCTTGTACAATCTCTACTTTTGCAGAAAGAAGCCGTGAATGCTGCCAAAGAACTTCTAATGAAGACAATTGCAGAAAAGCTTGACATAGACATCTTGTTATCTTCCAAAACCTTTCACATTGCAGATTTGGGTTGCTCTGTTGGACCTAATACATTTTTTGCGGTTGAAGCTGTGGAATTCAAGTATCAAAGCCAAGGGCTGAATTCTCAGATCCCTGAATTTCAGGTTTTCTTTAATGATCATACCCCAAATGATTTTAACAAGCTCTTCAAATCCCTCCCTCAGAACAGGCGATACTATGCAGCCGGTGTGCCTGGTTCTTTCTATGGTCACCTATTTCCTAATGCTTTCGTTAACTTTGTTCACTCTTCTTATGCCATTCATTGGCTTTCTCGAGTGCCAAAAGAGGTCGTGGACAAGAACTCTCCTTCTTGGAATAAAGGACGAATCCATTATTCAAAGTCAACAGATGAAGTAGTAAGGGCTTATGAAGCTCAATATGTTAAGGACATGGAGTGTTTCCTGCATGCCAGGGCACAAGAGATTGTGTATGGAGGATTGATGGTACTAATTATTCCAGGCCGCCCCGATGATACCCCTCATTCTCAATCTCTGGGAAACGTGACCTTTGAACTTATAGGATCTTGCCTCACACACATGGCTAGGAAAGTATGCAATGATCAACTGCTCTAATTTTTATATTGTACTACTATATATATATATCGAGTCCAATATGATCCTATTATGTGTTGTCATGTAAATAATATCCTATTATGTGTTGTTATGTAAGAAACATCTTATTGTTAATATTTAAAAAGCCAAACAATGCCATAAATTAGAGAACCATGTAAGAAAGAAATGGGAGAATTTTATGTCAAATATTTGATATTACAATTATCGTTGCTTTATGTAGAATTACACAAGACATTTTATTTGTGGCTGCTATTTGTTTTTCTTTTATGCAGGGAGTAATTAGCGAAGAGAAAGTAGATTCATTTAACATACCTATATATTACATGTCTCCCCAAGAACTGGAAGCTGCTGTAGAACGAAATGGATGCTTTAGCATAGAGAGAATGGAAGTGTTACCTCATGTCCCAGCACCTCCCACTGTCTCTATAACCCAACTAGTTGCATCTTACATGAAAGCTGCCTTGGAGGGACTCATCAAGCAACAATTTGGAGAAGAGATAGTAGATGAGCTCTTCGACTTGTATCTTAAGAAACTTGAAGAGCAACCCTCCATCTTTGTGTCATTTAAGGCAATTAATTTTGTTGTTGTGCTTAAACACAAGGGAAAATGAACATGCGGTTTTGGTATCCGCAAAGCTATAGTTAAATTTCCTTTAGCTTCACTTCTATGTCAGTTTCTCCTTGCATGACTAAGTGACGTGTAAAATTTCTGCAATATGCAAATTTGTAAGCCACCTATAATAAGCAGGAGAGATGCACTCCTAGTCTGAGAGATAGTGCTTCTGCATTCTTGTTTAAATTATGTTTAAAAACCTTTAACTCAAAACATAATTGCATGTAATTGGAGTAATTTTCTCGTAAGTATAGTTTGGTGTGGAGTTCGATGCTTCCACAAATCAAAAATGAATTTCCTATTAAAGCTGAATTTCCTATAAAAATGAATTTTACGTGGAGAAGTAAATATAAAGCTATGATTCATTTGTACATTCTTCATATGTCCTCCAATAGTCGATTCTAAGGTACCAAAGAAGCAATGGACAGGAGTTTTGGTAAAATGAAATTGTTAAAGCATGCAGCTCAATATGCAACAATGGCAGAAGAGATTGTTATGATCCACTGGTCATGCAGCTCATGGACTTGGCTAGAAAGGTAAGTAATGATCCACTGGTCTAAGTTTGATGTTATGCTACAATACATAGCTAGTTCATTACCATCATATTATATGTTGCCATGTAAATAATCTAATCTGTCTAAATCAGAAATGGAAGAATAGACTTCTTTAATTGAATTGTGACAGCATTATAACCGTGGAATGGCCATGTCGAATATATTGGAGAATTTTATGTTATATCTTAATATAAATTATTGTTGCTTTATTTGGGTTGCACAAGACATCCTTATGGCTGCTATGTGTTTTTACTTTATGCAGGGAGTTGTAAAGGAAAAGAAAGTAGATTCATTTAAGTATTTAACATACCTATGTATTCCATGTCTCCTCAAGAACTTGAAGCTGCTGTAGAACGAAATGGATGTTTCAGCATAGAAAGAACGGAAAACTTACCTCGTGTCTTGGTAGATGACACTGTCTCAAAATCCCACCTATTTGCATCTCACACGAGAGCAGGCATGGAGGGAATCGTCAAGCAGAAATTTGGAGAAGAAATCTTGGATGAGCTCTTTGACTTGTATCACAAGAAACTTGAAGAGCAACCCTCCATCTTTGAGTCAGGGAAGGCAATTAGCTTTCTTGTTGCGCTTAGAGGCAATGCAAAATGATCTGAACATGCTGCTTTGGTATTTGTGAAGCTATAATTGAAGTTTCTTTAGCTTCATTATTATGTTTTTTTATTAATTATATGACTAAGTCACATGTAAAATTGCTGCCTGGCTGCCTGCAATATATAAATTTTTAAGCCACCTATTATAAGCAAGAGAGAGATACTGTGCCTGAGAGACATTGCTTCTTACTTAAATCATGTTTGGAAACGTTTGACTCAAAGCATGATTGCATGTAATTGGAGTGGTTTTCTCATATAGTTCAGTTGGATCGAAGACACTTGTAATTTCAGGCTCCCAAATGTACCCCTCATTCTGAAGATTTTGTTAAGGACATAGCAGAGATTTCATTCCAGTGCCACATCAACGATGAGCAGCTGGAAGATTAGTTACTGTTCATGTTATTAGTTGAGGCTGGTGTAACTGATCAAGGCTAGTTTAGTAATCTGCTAGTGTACAAGAGTCTAAGTATAAAAGCACAGCTGTAACCTATGTTTCTTTTTAATGAGAGAAATACCCAAAATTCATGAGCTTTTGCCAACATTACTCAGAGCAATTGGAATCTTGTCTTGTAGAGATGACCAAGAGAGTATGCCAATGATCAGAATCAGCTGGCTATAAGCCTAGATTGAAATTTTAATGGCAGTCAATTTAAGCTAATATAGAGACATTAATATGAAACAAACGACAAATATGATGTATGGATATGTATGAAATGGATCTGTCCTTTTCTTTAAAAAGAAAAATAAATAAAAAGAGAACTAGTTTGTCTTACACATCACCACCATGGACTTTTCTTGTTGACTACTTGAATTTGTCTTAATTAATTTGCTTTGTCTTTGATTATTGTCACAAGTAGCAGTAGTAGAGATTCTACAGAGATAATACCAATGACACCCAAATTATGCTGACTAATTCTTTAAATTATTTTTGCCACCATGCTTTTTTATGTTGTCTTCTACTGTTCTTAATTAATTTGCTAGAAGATATTAGTTAGATTAGGAGATTAGGGTGGTTAGGAGAGGGTTCGGATCCTAATAGAATAATGAAACCCACAATACAATATGCCATATCCCCCTCCCCAACCCCTCACCAAAAACACAGAGAGAGAGAGAGAGAGAGAGAGAGAGATGGCAGCAGAGGACACCAGTGAATTCTCAGAAACATTTTCAATGAAAGGTGGAGATGGCCCCAACAGCTATGCCAAAAACTCCAAATTCCAGGTTCTTCTATAGTTCTATAGTATCCTTTACTATGAGTAGATTAGGCACATTTGACTGGTTTAGATTTTAGAATGTTTTCAGGAGCCTGTTCTGTTTCAAAATACCACATAGTTTTCAGTTGAAAAAAAAATGTGAAAGCAGAAATTTGTTTTATCTAATTATATGAACCCTACCTAGGAGCCCAATATGCTAGTTTCATAATTCCTATAGTCTGTCTCTGATAGATAATTCATTATAAGCATGCACAATTTCTGCTTTTGCAGAGACGAGTTGTTGGTGCTAACAAAGAACTTGTAAGCAAGGCAATTGCAGAAAAGCTCGACATAGACATCTTGTTATCTTCCAACACCTTTCACATCGCAGATCTAGGTTGTTCTGTTGGGCCTAATACATTTTTTTCAGTTGAAAACATACTTGAAGCTGTGCAGTTCAAGTATCAATGCCAAGGACTGAATTCCAAAATTCCTGAATTTCTAGTTTCCTTCAATGATAATACCCCAAATGATTTTAACATGCTCTTCAAATCCCTCCCTCAGAACAGGCAATACTATGCCGCGGGTGTGCCTGGTTCTTTTTATGGTCGCCTATTTCCTAAAGCTTCTATTCAAATTTTTCACTCTTCTTTTGCCAGTCATTGGCTTTCAAGAGTACCAAAAGAAGTAGTGGACAAAAACAGTCCTGCTTGGAATAAAGGACGGATCCATTACTCAAATTCCACAGATGAAGTAGTAAGGGCTTATGAAGCTCAATATGCTGAGGACATGGATTGTTTCCTGCATGCCAGGGCACAAGAGATTGTGTACGGAGGATTGATGTTACTTATCATTGTAGGCCACCCTAATAGTACCCCTCATTCTGATTCTCTGTCAAATGTGACCTTTCAAATTCTGGGATCTTGCCTCATGGACATGGCTAGGAAGGTAATCAATGATCAACTGCTCTAAATTTCATATTTTACTACTTTATATAGCTACTTCACTATGATCCTAGGTTTTGTCATGTAAATAATTTAATATGTTATGAATCAGAAATGGAAGAACAAATATCTAATAATTGAAATTTAATAGCAGTTGATCATTGACCATGTAATCTTCAAGAAGCAAATGGATGCCAAGTGTAATCTCCGTAATCTTCAAGAAGCAAAATAATGCCATAAGATATAGAACCATGTAAAAGCAAATGGAGAATTCTATGTCATATATTGATATTACAATTATTGTTGCTTTATGTTGAATTGCAAAAGATATTATTTCCTTATGGATGCCAAGTGTTTTTCTTTTATGCAGGGAGTAGTTAATGAAGAGAAAGTAGATTCATTTAACATACCTTCGTATTCCATGTCTCCCCAAGAACTGGAAGCTGCGGTAGAACGAAATGGATGTTTTAGCATAGAGATAATTGAAAACTTACCTCCTGTCATGCCACTTGACTCTGTCCCTAAAACCCAACTCTATGCATCTCACATGAGAGCTGCCATGGAAGGACTCATCAAACAACAATTTGGAGAAGAAATCTTAGACGAGGTCTTCGACTTATATCGTAAGAAATTTGAAGAGCAACTCTCAATCTTTGAGTCAGGGAAGGCACTTAACTTTCTTGTTGTGCTTAAACGCAAGGCATAGTGACTTGAACTTGATGTTTTACTATAAGTGAAGCTATAGTTTTAATTTTCTTTAGCTTCATTATTATGTTAGTATTTTTATTATATGACCAAGTGACATGTAAAATTGCTGCCTGCAATATATAAATTTGTAAGCCACCTATAATAAGCAGGAGAGAGATACTCTTAACCTGAGAGACAATGCTTATTTAATGCATGTTTGGAATCATGGAATAATCTTCCTTATTTAAGTCACACTATATCATGTTATTATATTGTCCCATTAGCTTCTTACTTATCACGCATTTTGAAAACTATTAGACTCACGAAGTCTGATATCAGGACTCAGTTACAAGTGATATTTACTTGTGCAAATGAAGATTGTAGTTGATGACCTTCAGAAATAAGAAACTCCATGCTAAACAGAGTATCAGAAACGATTCGCAACAACCCATGAACAATTCCCTCTTCTTAGCAATGCTTCGTGAATCAATGAAGTATTTAAAATTGGCACAATTAAAAAACACCTTAATATAACCTGTCATTTCAGACCAACAAAAAAAAAAAAAACCTGTCATATAATTGAAACACAAGGCTCAGACCCAAAAAAAAAAGAAAAAGAAACACAAGGCTAATAATTATTAGTGAACAGAGTTGAAACAGGGACTGCGACCATTTCAGATTGAAATACTGCAATTTCTAAGATTCTAAAGAAACCATGATAAAGCAACATAGAAACAAGATCGAATTACCAACCTTGTAAGTTCCACACAACATGCACATATGATGCATTGCAGAAACAGAGGAAAATCCAGTGGCTTTGAAGCCCAGTACTGCACTAAACAGTCAGACCCAAATGCGGCACTAAATGATTTTAGAAGAAAAATAAGTGAAACACATGAAAGAAAAATAAGGGTCAGAATCAAAATAATTTTCTCTCTTGAATGAAGAACCATTATAATTTGCAACGGTGTTGATTACGAGAAGGATAGAGTAGCAATTATAAAATTTAGTAAGGGTAAGAAATAAGATGTACTCTATTCTGTTTTGATGAAGTGGCTATTCAGAGGGCGTTGGATTATGCTTGACAAAGATGAACGGTTCAGATCAAGAGAAGAGGAGAGGATCCTGTGACATGGATCTGTCGTCGTCTTTTTTGTTTTTTTTTTTTGTTTTGGGCATGGATCTGTCGTTGTCTTTAAAAGGCAAAAGATACAAGAAAAGACTGACCCATAAATTCAATGTTTTCTGAAGCAGAGAGAGAAATGGCAGCAGAGGAAAGCAGTAAATTCATTGAAGCATATCCTATGAACAGTGGAGATGGACCCAACAGCTATGCCAAGAACTCCACTTACCAGGTTCTTCTTTAGATTTTAATCGTTTACTATGAATGGAGTTGCTACAGTTAACTAGTCTGACTCTAATAGTTAGTACATTGTAATAATTGTAGGAATTTGATGAAACAGTAGCCAAACCTTATAGTCAATTTTTTTTTCTTCATCTAGTATCCTGGACTTGCAAACATAAAATATATATCTAAAGAGGTCTGCAAAAACTAATTACATGTTGCATGCATATTAATAGTTAAACTCATTTAATCAAGTTCTGGATCAAATGTATACAAAATCTCTGCTTTTGCAGAGAGGAGCTGTGGATGCTGCTAAAGAACTTATAAACAGGGCAATTGCAGAAAAGCTTGACATAGAAATCTTGTTATCTTCCAACACCATTCACATTGCAGATTTAGGTTGCTCTTTTGGGCCCAATACATTTTTTGCGGTTGAAAACATACTTGAAGCTGTGGAGTTCAAGTATCAAAGCCAAGGGCTGAATTCCCACATCCTGAATTTCAATTCTTTAATGATCATACCGAAAACGATTTTAACATGCTCTTCAAATCCCTCTCTCCCAACAGGCGATACTATGCCGTGGGTGTGCCTAGTTCTTTCTATGGTCGCATCTTTCCTAATGCTTCCATTCACTTTTTTCACTCTTCTACTGCCATTCATTGGCTTTCAAGAGTACCAAAAGAGGCCGGTAGTGGACAAAAACAGTCCTGCTTGGAATAAAGGACGAATCCACTGCTCAAATTCCACAGGTGAAGTAGTAAGGGCTTATGAGGCTCAATTTGGTGAGGACATGGGGTGCTTCCTGCATGCCAGGACACAAGAGATTGTGTTTGGAGGGCTGATTGTACTTATCATTCCAGGCCGCCCCAATGGTATCCCTCATTCTCATTCTCCGGCAAATGTGACCTTACAACTTTTAGGGTCTTGCCTCATGGACTTGGCTAGTAAGGTAAGCAAGGATCCACTGCTCTAATTTTGATACTGTACTACCATGTAGAGCTACTTCATTATGATCTTTACGAAGCCAAATAATGCAACAAGATAGAGAACCATGTAACAATTGCAAAATTTCATGTCGCATTTGATTTTACAATTATTGTTGCTTTATGTTTGATTGCACAAGACATTGTTATGGCTGCTATGTGTTTTCCTTTATGCAGGGAGTTGTTCCTGAAGAGAAAGTAGATTCTTTTAATATACCTATGTATTACATGTCTCCCCAAGAGATGGAAGGCGCTGTAGAACAAAATGGATGCTTTAGCATGGAAGGAATGGAAAACTTACCTCATGTTAAGATAGATGACATTGCCTCAGAAACCCAAGTCTTTGCATCTCATATGAGAGCTGTCTTGGAGGGACTCATCAAGCACCAATTTGGAGAAGAAATCTTAAATGAGCTCTTCAACTTGTATCATAAGAAACTTGAAGAGCACCACTCCATCTTTGAGTCAGAGCAGGCAGTTCAATTTCTTGTTGTGCTTAGACGCAAGGCAAATTGATTTGAACATACTGTTTTGGTATTTGTGAAGCTATAGTTGAATTTTCTTTAGCCTTATTGTTGTGTTTGTTTTTCTATTGTATGACTTCGTGATATCTTGGACATCTTTATTATTGCTGATTTGATTTGCAAAAGATAGACACGGTGCAACCTTTCAGTGTTGGCATGGAGGGATTTGGATCAATAATTTCAGATATGAGAATATAGACAACCTCTTTGATTAATTTAGCAAGAAATTTGTCAAATCATAGTGAGAGGTACTCCATAAGATTTGAGTTCATACCCAAGTTTGCACTAGACAGGGAGAGATGAACTGAGCTTCTTATCTAACTCAGGTTGCAAGATATATAGTTTGTGCATTTCTGAGCAGATCTAGTGTTCTGAGCTTCTTATACATCCTCAAATGATTTCAATGAACTCTTCCAATCCCTCCCTCCAGACAGGCGATACTATGCAGTGGGTGTGCCGGGTTCTTATTATTCTCGTTTATATCCCAAGAACTTTCTTCACTTTGTCTACTCTTCATATGCTGTCAGTGGTCTTTCTAAAGTGCCAAAAGAGGTGGTAGACATGAACTCTCCTGCTTGGAACAAAGGAAGGATTTTTTACTCGAATTCTGCTGACGAAGTTGCTAAGGCATACGCAGCTCAATATGCTAAGGACATGGAGTGCTTTCTAAGTGCTAGAGCACAAGAGATTGTGTGTGGAGGGTTGATGGCCATTATTGTCCCAGGCCGCCCCAATGGAACCCCTCATGCACAAATTTTTAACAACATGGCAATGGACCTCCTTGGATCCTGCCTAATGGACATGGCCAACAAGGTATGAAATTATCAGTTTCTCTTTATATTTCCTCTTGCTGTTGTTTACTGAACTTTTAGTAACTTTTACAAATTTGCATCACAGAGCACTAATATAATGTACATTTTTCTCTTTTTGGGCTTAAACCAAAAGATATGTAACATGTATTTTAACAATTCAAAAGGAAAAAAAAAAAAAAAAAAAAATCTTGAAGTCAAGATTGATTGCTACTTAAGCTGGTATTTGACCTTTTATTTTACTGGATAGGGTATCATCACTGAAGACAAAGTGGACTCCTTCAATATGGCAATATATAACGCTTCTCTCGAAGAAGTGGAAGCAATTGTGAAAGGTAATGGATATTTCAGCATAGAAAGGATGGAAAATTTTCCTCACGAAAAGCTACAGCCCATGGTGTTCGCCTCCACCTTGAGAGGCGGAATGGGGAGAATCATTCAGGAGCATTTTGGAGATGAGATTCTGGATGAGCTTTTCGATTCATTAAGCAAGAAAGTTCATGGATCCTCCTCCATCCTCGAATCAGGGATATCAATCAACTTATTTGTTTTACTCAAACGAAAAGCAACTGAGTAACAATGGAGCTCTCTCTAGTTTATCAGTGCAACTTGCCATTTGAAGATCTGAAACTCCAGGGGAATAAAATAATTGTAGCTTGACTTGGCAAGATGATAAATATAGAATGTTCTTCAATTGGTATGTTGAGGCCCTGTGGATTTGAATCTTTTACATTGTCTTTAAAGTTAAGAATAACTGGTATGGGTTATTGGAATTGAAACAATTTATCCTTTGTATCTGTTTCAATTGTAAGAATATGTTTTACCACTACATTTGAGCTCAAACTGCAACATCATTTATACTATTCTCAAGTTCATTGCCTCTCTTTCTTTATAATTTAATGCAATGCAACAGATCAACAAAAAAGCGAACCCCAAACAAAATATAAATTACATTTCCTCCTAATTTCTGTTGAGTTTTTTTGAATGAGTGTTTATAGTTCTCTTTGTACCTCGGGCATTCAGAATTAAGCAGCCCACCAAACATTCAGAATTCAGAATTGAGAATCTGCGCAGAAATGGAGAAGGGGAAGAAAGGAATTTGGAAAGTAATAATTTGTTCTGTGGGGAAGAAAGGAATGTTTGAGAGAGAGAATACAGATTTTCCATTTGTTTCTTTTGGTTTATTAATAGGAGATTGAATGTGGGTTGGATTAGATGGGCTTGTTGGCGAAAAACTTGGGTGGAAACTGAATTCGATGTGAGAATTGAGATGGTGCAAAATAAAGGTAAAACTTGAAATAAAATAAATAAAATCAATGTTACAAAATAGAACAAAATTAAAATTGCTTCAGCGGTATGGCATCCTCTCACTACCCAGCAGATCCGCAGTTCGATTGATACCAAACCCAGCATGCAGATGACATTTTGCTAAATTAAAATGGCCGAAGAGACACGTGGCGGAAGATGGTTGGCGAGATTAAAGCCTGCTCTGCTACCACGTGGCCCATGTGGGTCCGCGGGCTTCCAACCGTGGGCTGACACGTGGCCCAAGTGGGCCCATGAGCTTCTAATCGTGGGCTACCACGTGGCACATGTGGGCCCGTGGGCTTCCAATTGTGGGCTGCCATGTGGCCCGTGGGCTTCTAACCGTTGGCTGCCACGTGGCCCATGTGGGCCCGTGGGCTTCCAATCGTGGGCTGCCCGGAGACCATCTTCTCCTTTGACTCCATCAAGAAGTTCACGCAATCCCTTCTTGCAAGCCACGCTTGTCTTGCTGCTTTCTTGGCTTGTCTTCTGCTTCTTTCTAAGGTTTATGAAGCTTGGCAATGATGGTAGGAGCATTTGGTTTAGGCTTAGATGGTGGGTCAGCAGATTGGATGTTTGCTTCGCCACTAGGCATTGGCTGGTTAGTTAGCTTTAATTACTCACTTACCCACTTTTTTTCTTGTGCTAATTAAGTTGCCTGCTGTGGATTTACTCCATCGCACCAATGGAGCTTAGCACCATTTCCATAACTTGAAGAAGAACGATGACATCATGATCCATAGGTGTGCCTTTCTTCTTCAGAAGACACGTTGATGGCCTATATGATTATATATATTATTATATATTTCATTCATTTTTAAAATTTCTTTTTCTAATTTGTATTTGGGATATATTTTAATGTTTAATCAAATTAGATATAGATTTAATCCAAAATGCTCTTAATAATATTTTTCTTCCTAATATTGAAAATGGTTCATTCTTAAATGATATATTAAAAAAGTGTCAATTTTGCGTTAGGTTTATGGCGGACCACAATTATCTTAATAATATTTTTCATTATTAAGAAATGGATATTAGGATGCTAGAGTCAATGGATATTAGGGTGGCTATGGGTTTATACATACATAGCTATTTAAAAAATTAGGCTGGGCGTGAGCCTAAGATCCGTCCCTGATGCCCAATAAAGTAATCATCGTTACCTACTCAGCCTTCATGCAACAGGGACCCAACAATTGTCTCTATATATGTGGAGTTTGTGTTTAGAGTTGTGGCATGACTTGGAAGCTAGAGCGCTAAGCTAGAGAAAAGGATATAGGGCTTCACAGTACTTGTGTACTATAGATAGAACCCTGTTTTCCTTCACTCTCATCAATATCTTCCATTTGCTTCACCATCCCAAAGAGACTGCCATGGAGTCTAGTACAGCTCACTACACATGGGTTTTTTTGTTTGGAATCCTAGGTACAAATATTGTAATATATATGATGAACATTGTAATATATATAAATAACTGGACTAAATCTGTAATTTCCTCTTAATTTAATTAGCATGCTAAATAACTCTTTCTCATAACAGCATGCTAATTAAATTAAGAGGAAATTACAGATTTAGTCCAGTTATTTATATATATTACAATGTTCATCATATATATTACAATATTTGTACCTAGGATTCCAAACAAAAAAACCCATGTGTAGTGAGTTGTACTAGACTCCATGGCAGTCTCTTTGGGATGGTGAAGCAAATGGAAGATATTGATGAGAGTGAAGGAAAACAGGGTTCTATCTATAGTACACAAGTACTGTGAAGCCCTATATCCTTCTCTCTAGCTTAGCGCTCTAGCTTCCAAGTCATGCCACAACTCTAAACACAAACTCCACATATATAGAGACAATTGTTGGGTCCCTGTTGCATGAAGGCTGAGTAGGTAACGATGATTACTTTATTGGGCATCAGGGACGGATCTTAGTGGAGGTGGAGGGGTGGGCTTGAACACGATGATTACTTTATTGGGCATCAGGGACGGATCTTAGTGGAGGTGGAGGGCTGGGCGTGTTCAAGCCCACCCTAATTTTTTAAATAGCTATATATGTATAAACCCATAGCCCCCTCAATTAAAAAAAGATAAAACAATGAATTAAACATCACTCACTCACCCAAGTACCCATTATTAATATACAGCCCCCACCATGACCTATCTCCTAATCTCCAATCTATTATTTTCTTTTGTGGCTTTTGTTTCCCTTTATTTTATTTTACGATCTGCTGTTCATTTTCCTCTGCTTCTCTCTTCTTTCACTTCAGTTTTTAGTCTTTAAGGCCATGTTTGTTTCACCTTCTAAACAGGGACTGGGTTAGTTAAGACTTTAAGCCCATGTTTGGTGAGCTTAGGATTAGAAAAAATGAGGCTTAGTGAATCCTCTCCAACTTAAATCAGCCTTCTTAGGTGGGCTTAATGAAACCCGTGAAAATGTGGAGGTTTAGCTAAGAACCTCCTTAGCTGGGTCTACCTAAGACCAAACTTAAAAATCAGAACACACTTCATCAATTTCATATCGAGAACAAACTGAAGGAGAAAGTGGGCAGCAGTGACTTCATCACTGTGGGCAGCGGCGACCGACGAGAAGAACTAGGCAGCGGCGACCGGCGAGAAGAACTGGGCAGCGGCGACCGAGGAGAAGAACTGGGCAGCGGCGACCGGCGAGAAGAACTGGGCAGAAGCGACTGGTAATTTCAGGTTGTTAGTCCTGCACTGCACCAAACATAGGACATGACTATTTTCATTATCCAGGTTGTTAGTCCTGCACTGCACCAAACATTAAGGCAGTTCTTAGCTAGCTTAATCCATGCCAAGCCAGTCCATGCCAGTCCCTATAGCTAGTCCAAGCCAAGACAGTCCTGTGAAACAAACGAGGCCTAACAGTTCATCATGTGGTAAGAAATCAATGATGTTTGTTCGTAAATGGGAGAGAGAACTTCGTCTCTGTAATGGGCTAAGGTCAATGGTGTTTCTTTACTAAATTCAGCCCTCCCAAATTTTCAATGCTGGCTTTGTCCCTGTTGGGCATCATCGTTATTGTCACTTAATAATATCCATTGACTCTAGCATCCTAATATCCATTTCTTTTTCTAATTTGTATTTGGGATATGTTTTAATGTTTAATCAAATTAGATATAGATTTCAGTAATCCAAAATGCTCTTAATAATATTTTTCATCCTAATATTGAAAATGGTTCATTCTTAAAGAATATATTAAAAAAGTGTCAATTTTGTAAAATATAATAAATGTCAAATTATTAATTTTATTCCGGGATTTACCAAACGCATAAATTAGAATTGTAAACTATTTCCTACTTTGATTCCTGACGTGTTCCAAACGCTAGAATGGAAATGTCAAATTTTTTCCATTCCATGATTGCCAGGAAAGTGAATACAATTTCAATTCCTATTCTACTATTCTGGTCAAACAAACAAGGCCTTAAGAGTCTGATACAAGTTCGTAGGGTGCATTTTTTTATTTCCGTTGGGCCAAATAGAACCACATAATGACAACATGCTAATTTAATATAAAAAATGACTACATGCTAATTAAATTTATACTTTTCTCATGAGAGTTATTTACACTTACACCACATGAGGTTTATCGTCTTTTCACATACATCTCCTGATGTTTCAAAACTGTTACACATAATTACCCTTGCAAGAGAAAACATTATGCCATAATAAAAGGATGTGTCTAAATAAGAATGTTGGAGAGGTGCAAAGAGGTGGTGTGAACGTTTAAGGGGAAGAGGAAGAGTGAGTGGAGGAGTCAATGCATTAGGGGAAAGGGGTTTATGTACAACAGTTTTGAAACTTTAGGGGTATATATATAATTTTTAAAACCTTAGAGAGTGTATATAAAAAAATGATAAACCTAAAGGGTTTAAGTATAAATTACTCTTTCTCATAATATCATGCTAATTAAATTAATGTTGACGGACAAACATTAATTTAAGATATAATGGTTTTGTATTGCAGTTTAGTGCTGTGTTGTTAATTACTGAAGAAAATTCTCAACACTTTCCTTGGTGGCGGCTACTCAATTCTAATATTGAACATGGTTCATTCTTAAAGGATATATTAAAAAAGTGTCAATTTTTTAAAATATAATAAATGTCAAATTTTTAATTTTATTCCGGGATTTACCAAACGCAAAAATTAGAATTGTAAACCATTTCCTACTTTGATTCATGACGTGTTCCAAACGCTAGAATAGAAATGTCAAATTTTTTCCATTCCATGATTGCCAGGAAAGTGAATACAATTCCCATTCTACTATTCCGGTCAAACAAACAGGGCCTCAAGAGTCTGATACAAGTTCCTAGAGTGCAGTTTTTTATTTCCGTTTGGCCAAATAGAACCACATAATGACAACATGCTAATTTAATATAAAAAATGACTACATGCTAATTAAATTTATACTTTTCTTGTACAAGTTCCTAGGGTGCAGATTTTTATTTCCATTTGGCCAAATAGAACCACATAATGACAACATGCTAATTTAATATAAAAAATGACTACATGCTAATTAAATTTATACTTTTCTCATGAGAGTTATTTACATTTACACCACATGAGGTTTATCGTCTTTTCACATACATTTTTTGAGGTTTCAAAATTGTTACACATAATTACCCTTGCAAGAGAAAACATTAGGCCATAATAAGAGGAAGTGTCCAAATAAAAATGTTAGAGAGGTGCAAAGAGATAGTGTGAACGTTTTTAGGGGAAGAGGAAGAGTGAGTGGAGGAATCAATGCATTAGGGGAAAGAGGTATGTGTAACAGTTTTGAAACTTTAGGGTATATATACTTATTAAGGGGAAGAGGAAGAGTGAGTGGAGGAGTCAATGCATTAGGGGAAAGGGGTTTATGTGCAACAGTTTTGAAACTTCAGGAATGTATGTGTAATTTTTAAAATCTCAAGAAGTGTATGTGAAAATATGATAATCTTGAAGGGTTTAAGTATAAATAACTCTTTCTCATAACAGCATGCTAATTAAATTAATGTTGACGGACAAACATTAATTTAAGATATATTGGTTCTGCACTGCAGTTTAGTGCTGTGTTGTTATTTACTGAAGAAAATTCTCAACACTTTCCTTGGTGGCGGCTAGACAATTCTACATGGTAACGTGGGATTTGAGTCTTCCTCAAATTAGATATTTTATGCAGCTGAAGACGCTCTTACTCCATAAATGGCTTCATTTCCATTTGAAAATTCACAGCCACCACAACAGTCGATCTGAAGAAATATTCTTTTCGGTTTTTGGTCAACTGGTCAAGATTTTGGAATTTGAGTACAAAAGATCATTTCATCCAAAAGATAAAATCAAAGAAGAGAAACCAACAAGATAGAGATGGCAGAATCTGTAGCATTTCCAATGAATGTTGGAGATAGCCTGTACAGCTATAGCAAAAACTCCGCTTTTCAGGTGCAACATCTCTGATCTCACTCTTATTTATCACAGTACGTATTTTCTCAATACTTTACATTGGTGAGGATCAATGATAAAAGTAACTCAAGCTTTTTCTTCTGTTTATTTTATTTTTTTTGGGTAGAGAAAAGCTATAGATGCTGTCAAGGAACTGATCAAAGAGGCCGTTTTTGAAAAGCTTGATATCAAAATCTTCTCTTCTTCAAACACCTTCAGAGTTACAGATTTAGGCTGCGCTACTGGGCCTAACACATTCGTAGCAGTGCAAAACATACTTGATGCTCTGGAGCACAAGTATCAAAGCCAAGAAGGAGTACACAATTCTGATGAGCTGCCTGAGTTCCAAGTTTTTTTCAATGATAGCCCCTCAAATGATTTCAATGAACTCTTCCAATCCCTCCCTCCAGAGAGGCGATACTATGCAGTGGGCGTGCCAGGTTCTTTTCATGCTCGCTTATTTCCCAAGGCCTTTCTTCACTTTGCCTACTCTTCATATTCTCTCCAATGTCTTTCGAAAGTGCCAAAAGAGGTGGAGGACATGAACTCTCCAGCTTGGAACAAAGGAAAGATTCATTACTCGAATTCTTCTGACGAAGTTGTTAAGGCATATGCAGCTCAATATGGTAAGGACATGGAGTGCTTTCTAAGTGCTAGAGCACAAGAGATTGTGTGTGGAGGGTTGATGGCCTTTATTGTCCCGGGCCGCCCCAATTGCACCCCTCATGAACAAGTTTATGTCAACATGGGAGCGGACCTCCTTGGATCCTGCCTAATGGACTTGGCCAACAAGGTATGAAATCATCAGCTTCTCTTTTTAGTAACTTTTACAAATTTGCATCACAGAGCACGAACTTAAATGTACATTTTTTTTCCCTTTTTGGGCATAAGGCACAACACCAAAAGATCTGTAACTTGTGTTTTAACAATGAAAAAAAAAAACAGTACCTGTAAATTTTTTGAAGTCGAGATTGTTTGCTGCTTAAGCTGGAATTTGAACTTCTATTTTAATGGGTAGGGTATCATCACTGAAGACAAAGTGGACTCCTTCAATCTACCAACATATAACGCTTCTCTCGAAGAAGTGGAAGCTATTGTGAAAGGTAATGGATGTTTCAGCATAGAAAGGATGGAAAATTTGCCTCATGAAAAGCTACAGCCAAAGATGATCGTCTCCACCATGAGAGCTGGAATGGGGAGTATCATTCAAAATCATTTTGGAGAGATTCTAGATGAGCTTTTCGATTCAATAAGGGAGAAATTTGAAGGATCCTCCTCCATCTTCGAATCAGCGAAATCAATTAACTTATTTGTTTTACTCAAACGAAAAGCAACTGAATAACTATGGAGCTTTCTTAATAATCCGTATGTTGAGGCCTCGTGAATTTGAATCGTTTACATTGTCTTTGCAGAAATTAAGAATAAGTGGTGTTGATACCCATTTTGTGCCATGTTGAGAACTAGAAAATGTTGAGCCTTAGACTGTATGGGTTGTTGGAAATGAAACAATTTATCCTTTGTTGTTTCTTCCATTTTTTTTTTCCCTTTTTTTGTTGTTTCTTAAATCATGTAAAATTGCGATCAAAATCAATAGTAGTTTGTCAATTTCATCGAAAATTTCATTTGGCACCTTATTTTAATAACAAGATCTACGTTCAAGCTGAACATTTTGTAGCAAGGAAACAATCTTGGTACTGTAGTTTTTATATTGTATAGCAGCAAACTCTGAATGCTTTTGTTTTTCCACTTGGAGAGTTTCGAAGCCCTCTTGCTCAGTCATGGCCCATTCTCACCCAGAGAGTAAATTTTAATTTTAATCTGTCAATTTCATACTTCAATTGGAATTTCATTTAAGAAGAAAACAGTATATCATGGTCTAGGATTGAAGAAACCCAGTTGGTCCATCCTCAACGTCATATACAAGAAAATAAGGGATCATGTAGCAAACTTAACAAAAGTGCACTTGAAAGATAAAATCAAAAGGAAAAAAAAAAACACTTCACAGGTGCATTAGCAATTTAGCAGCAGAGCTAGTGTCTATGAATCTCTTTACATGATCATCTGTCAACAATCTCTCCTACCATCGATCTAGTTCAAGGACACTTTGAAAAGTCCAAGCCCTTTGCTGCTTGGAGGCCAATTTCTGCAGCAACCAATTCAAAATATTCCAGGACTGACAAATGACAATAGGGTCAAAGACTAACGCGCGGCTAAAAATTGTTTTCATACTAGGCTACCTCTTTAAAAATGAATGATGGAGTTCATATATCAACAAACCAATCACAGCCACATCAACTGGAATCTAATATAAGATTTTGAAATCTATTTATGAAACATCTAGTATGACAGGTCGTTTTTGTGTGTACTGGGATTTGATCACTTTTTTGGCATGTTTGTGAGAAAAAAAATGGTTCATTCATAATGCAATTTGTGTATGCATGTGTGGAAAAAGTGTAGCATATTAATGCATTCGTCATTCGTGTATCAATAACGGGTCCATATTGTAGAATAACCCTAGCATTACTCAATTTCATTGTTCCAGCTACTGGCCAAGAAGGAAATTGTAACTGATAACAAGGCGTCAACGTTGATGTTAACATGCATGATACATTTTGGAATATATGTATAGTCCGTTAATAGATCATGGGAAAAATTCTTTCTGCTTTCGGGAGAGGATTTTCAATTTGAATGGTATAAATATGGGCCTTGTGAGTACACACCTTAACGGAAGAGGAACAATTCTCATCCAAAAGACAAAAAAATCATAGAAGAGAAACAACAAGATATAGATGGCAGAAGTGGTAGCATATGCATATCCAATGAAGGGTGGAAATGACCTCTACAGCCCAATGCCAACATTATTGGTGAAACTCACTGAAGATTTAGAATACCAGAGAAACGCCATGACTAAGCAGCAGATTCTTTTGAAATCTTCTCTGCCTTGGCAATGACTTCTTCAATTCCACCAACCATGTAAAACGATTGCTCAGAAAGGTCATCATATTTGCCATCCAGAACTCCCTGTAAAAATGAACCCACAGCACAACATCAGCGAATGACAAGGGAGCACCTAAAGAAATAAACATAAAATAATGAAAGAATACTGACTGAATGGAACAAATTCATCAGTCTAATTATTGGTGCTTAACAGCAAGGGCATTAAGCATTGAATTGAATGCTATTTGTCATTTTAGCAAATATCAAATTAAATATTCATATAGAATGACATCAGTTTTATGGGCATCATATGCAATTCCCTTCCAATCAGGTTCTAACAAGTGAGGAAAGGTAATGATAATTCAAGAAAAATAAAATAAAATAAAAAGTTGATCACCTGGAAGCTGGTAATGCTTTCTTTCAACTCAACATATTTTCCTGGAGCTCCAGTGAACACTTCTGCCACATGGAAAGGCTGGCTCAAGAACCGTTGAATCTTACGAGCACGAGCAACAGTCAACTTGTCATCTTCACTGAGCTCATCCATTCCCAAAATAGCAATAATATCTTGCAGATTCTTATAGTTTTGAAGAACTTTCTGAACACCACGAGCAGTGTTGTAGTGTTCTTCTCCTAAAATATGAGGGGAAAGCATGCGAGATGTAGAATCTAAGGGGTCAACCGCAGGATAAATTCCAAGCTCGGATATCTGACCATGAACGAGTTGTTAGATTTAAGAGCAAGAACATAGGGAGCAGAAGAAAAAATGAATCATCACTCCTGCTTCAAAAATTTATTTGAAAACAGAAGGCTACATACTTGTCGTGACAGCACAGTGGTTGCATCAAGATGGGCAAAAGTGGTTGCAGGAGCTGGATCTGTCAAGTCATCAGCAGGCACATAAATAGCTTGAACAGACGTGATGGATCCCTTCTTGGTTGTGGTAATGCGTTCCTGAAGTCCTCCAAGATCAGTAGCTAAGGTAGGTTGGTAACCGACAGCAGATGGGATACGACCAAGCAAAGCAGACACTTCTGAGTTAGCCTGGAGAATGGAGACAAAAAAAAGTGCAGCATTTGATCCGAAAAAAGTTAATAATGTATATCAAAACAAATGTGTGTGTGTGTGTGTGTGTGTGTGTGAGAGAGAGAGAGAGAGAGAGAGAGAGAGAGAGAGAGCATACCTGGGTAAAGCGAAATATGTTATCAATGAAGAGAAGCACATCTTGCCCTTCAGCATCTCTGAAATGCTCAGCCACAGTCAGCCCTGTGAGCCCAACACGAGCACGGGCACCAGGAGGTTCATTCATTTGACCGTACACAAGGGCACACTTGCTATCACTCTGCATTACAAGGGAAATGGAATTGAGAAGAACATAATGCAAGGTAAAATCAGAGAAGTTAAAATGTGGTGTTGCAGTAACTTAACCTGCTTATCTCCAAGCTTAATTACACCACTTTCAATCATTTCTCTGTACAAATCATTACCCTCTCTTGTACGTTCTCCCACACCAGCAAACACTGAGAAACCACCTGCAGAGGAAGGAAGAAACATTTTATAACCCTAGAGAACATTAACTTCGTCAAAGAGGTTAATTACAATGTGCATTTGAATGGAACCAACCATGAGCCTTGGCAACGTTGTTAATGAGTTCCATGATAAGCACTGTCTTTCCAACACCAGCACCACCAAAGAGCCCGATCTTACCTCCTCTTTGGTAAGGTGCAAGAAGATCAACAACCTAGTAAATATTTGACACAAATTTTATTCTGTTGATGCTAAAATGATTTAACAAGCAGTAGACTAAGAGGTTGTAAATATAGAATTCAACACAAATGGTAGAAGACAAAACCTTTTATTTAAAAAACCAACAATAGACCTTGCCATCTCTACAACTTTGACACATTTAGCAGAAGAGACCCTGAAAAACATTTCCAGTGCTTGGAAATCCAAATGTATGTATCACCACCATTTACCTTGACATTTGGACTCATTTCTTATCATCTAGGATTTAGTAAAATATCACTCGATCAACTGATAATTGGATGGGAAATTGTTCTTTAAATTTTGGAACCAGCATGGGAAAGTGATGTCTAACAATAAACTTTAAGGATAGGTGGATAACAACCCCGGATAGGACACAAAGGTGTCCAAATTTTAGATTTATTTATTTTTTTTTTTTTTTATAAAACTTGGCCAGTAGACAGCCTTTACCAAGAACTGAATATATAGTTCTTCAGAATACACTACATATACAATTATTCATTCACGTTTGTATACAGATTTTACTTTCCACAAATTTTGTCACTGTAACATTCTCAACGACAAATGGGTAGACCAAAGGCATACCTTAATTCCAGTTACAAGAATCTGTTGCTCAGTTGCCTGCTCCACAAAAGCTGGAGCTTCTCTATGGATGGGCAGAAAATGATCGGTCTCTGATGAAATTGAAACAAAACATTCACTTGTAAGTTTGTAACCATTTATTTCCTGATTATACATTTACAAATACTCAAACGCAATATAACTTAATGATTAAGAGCATCTCATGCTTACTTATGTCACCCCTCTCATCGATGGGCTCTCCAATAACATTCATAATACGGCCAAGGGTGGCTCTACCAACAGGCACCTAAACACACAAAGTTTACAACTTTAGATAAAGAATTCATAAATTCATATTTGCCATCACTCAAAAATTTTAGATTTAATAAATAAGAAATCAACCAATTCATTAAATTTTTGGCTTAATTATCGATTTACCACCCAAAACTGTAACTCATTCCCACTTTACCACCTGAAAGTTTTTTTGTCCCAGATTACCACCTGTAACTTACATTCGTGTCCCATTTTACCTTGTTCCGTCAACAATTCCGTTAATGCTGACGTGGCGCGCTAGATGTGCGCCATGTGTCACATTTTTTTTTTTTCGCATTTTTTTATTTTTTTTTATAAACTTTGAAAATTAATTAAAAATAGCTCCAAACTCAGAAAAATACAAAAAAAATTCCTACGGACTCGTCTTGACTAGCACTAATTTACTATAAGGTTAAATTACCAATTTGCTCTCTAAAAATTTTCAAAAAAATTAGAAAGTCCAAATTTATTTCTAAAAAATTAAAATAAAATTTCCTCTATTAAATAAATTCTAGAAAAAATTCTAGAATTTTCGTAAACTCTTGGACAAATTCTCAAAAATATTTTGAAAAATTACCAAAAGCTTGTTTTAGAGAATTATTTCGAGACTTTACAGAAATTTTAGAATTTTTCTAGAATTTATTTTATAGAGAATTTTATTTTTCTCTAAGACCGAGAGGTCTTTTGGGTAGCAAGTGTTCACGAGAAAGGTATTGTTAGTTTTTAGAAGACTAACGGTCCAGACCTCATATTTTTTGGAGTTCGGGAGATTATTCTATGAATTTTCAAAGAGTCTAGAGTATTTTAATTTTCTAGAAATAAATTTTTTGGAAATTTTTAGAGGGAAAATTGGCATTTTGACCCCATAGTAAATTAGTACTAGTTAAGACAAGTCGGTAGGAATTTTCCGTGTATTTTTCTAAATTCGGAGCTATTTTTAATTAATTTTCAAAGTTTATAAAAATAGAAAAATACAAAAAATACAAAAATACAAAAAAGATGTGACACGTGGCGCACATCCAGCGCGCCACGTCAGCATTAACGGAATTGTTGACGAAACAAGGTAAAATGGGACACGGATGTAAGTTACAGGTGGTAATCTGGGACAAAAAAACTTTCAGGTGGTAAAGTGGGAATGAGTTACAATTTTGTGTGGTAAATCGATAATTAAGCCTAAATTTTTTTTCAAAATAAAAATTGCCCGCCAACAGGCAACTAATCGCACCAAGTTTAGAATTTTAGATAAAGAATTCATACATCCACATTTGCCATCATTCAAAAAATTTAAATTTAATAAAAAAACAACCATTAACAATAAGAAAATAAATATAAGATCCACAATGCAACAAAAATAAATTAAACTTTAAAACTTGAAAAGCGAGAATATGATCTTACAGTGATGGGAGAGCCAGTGTTGAGGACTCTCTGACCTCTAACGAGCCCTTCAGTCCCGTCCATGGCAATGGTTCGGACCATGTTCTCACCGAGGTGCTGAGCCACCTCGAGCACTAGTCGGATCGAGTTGTCCATGACCTCGAGAGCGGTGAGGATCGGCGGCAAGCCATCCTCGAACCGAACATCGACGACGGCCCCAATGACCTGGCAGACCTGACCAATCGCGCCCTTTCCGGTGAACTCGTCGGTGATTTTGCCGCTCGCCGATGGCGAAGAGGATTTCGGAGGCGCGGAGGCTGCTGCAGCCGATGACGTGGAGTAGTGGGCCGCGCGTGATAGGAGGTACCCCGTGGGGCGCGTAAGGGGGGATCTAGAGACTGCGGGTCTGGTGGTGGCGGTGGTACGGCGGAGAGAGGAACGGAGGAGAGTGTAGAGGAGCTTGCGTGAGGAGGACATGGTTGGTTGCGTTCGGTTGTGGTGTTTTGGTAATTTTGATCGGAAAAGACGGTTGTTTTTTGTTGTTTTGAAGGGTCAGTAGGTGGACAAGAGGATCGGAGGGAGAGGTTTGCTCATTGGCACCAGCACTGGTCTGGCTGGGTGGAGGAGAATGAGAGTGAAAGCGAGAGTGAGAGTGAGAAATTAGCGCTTGCAATATGAGATTTTAACGCTACGTTCCAGCTCGAATTTTGGGGGTCGTTTAAATTTTCGGGTTATCCGTTTTCCTTTATTCGGGTCGCAGTTTTTTTTTTTGTCTTTTTTTTTCCTTAAATTAAAAATTATTTTGCAAAAAATATATTTTTGACAAATAAAAAATACACATATATAATCTAATCCACTTGGAAACAGAAGTGAATGAATGGAGCAATGGGCTCACAGACAGCACTCTCCAATTTGATGGCTCTGAATTCTTTTCAAGCATCCCTGAGACCCTCAAATTTTCCTCTCCAAATCCCACCTAATGTCATAGCCACAAGCTCCAACCTTGTCAGATTTCCCAGAACAATTAGAACCAGAGCAACCCTTGATGGCAAGGAACAAAGTGCCACCACCACCCCTCTGCTTGTTCAGGAACCACAGGCCAACAGAGTATGCTTTTCCTTTTCTGGTTCCTTATTATTTTGTCTTTCAGTTTCATAATTACAAGCAGGACACAACATTAGTTTCATAATCTTGTTTTCACTTACCTGTCTTGTTCTGGTTTGAGACCATTTTGATTGAGTTGTGTTGTTGTTGGGGTTAAGGAAGTTGAGGAGAGTGTGAAAGTGCTAAAGAATGCTGCAAAAACGAGACGGGTTGCGAAAGATGAAGTTCTGTCTGCTCTATCGGTCATTGAGAAGGCAAAACTCGACCCCTCAGGGTTCCTTGAAACGCTTGGTGGATCAAAATCCCCAGGGAGAACCTGGATGCTCATTTTTACTGCTGAGGTTAATATAATTCTTTCATATATGTCATAACCGTGTTCTTTTTTTTGCCATTAATCTTGGAAATGAACATTATTTGATTCTTGTGGTATTTGCAGAAGGATTTGAAGGGTGGTCGCTACTTCCCTATTACAGCTGTTCAGAGGTTCGATGCTGCTGTAAGCCTTTTCATCTCTATTTCAGTTTACTCATGCTTACATTTTACATACAGTGAGCAAAATCTCTGAGGAAAAGAAATCACAAAAAAATGAAAGATGAAAGGAATGGGGACCAAAAAAACTCAGTCTGAGTTATAGAATGCTCTTCCTTCAACCTCAAATAGCCCTGTGCAGCTTCTTCTAAGAGCAGGTGATGCCTGATTCTTTCAGGAGCAGCATAGTCAAGTTTCTTTGAGATTTTGAATTGGGGTGTGCTCTTAGAGCCTGCATATAAACACTCCGGGCATATGGTTTTACATACAAGTTTATCTATGACATTTTGATGAAGTTATTTCCAAGCATGACTTTGATTCAGCATAATAATTTTATAATCACTTTTCATCAATAAAAAGCCAAGAAAAAAAAAGCATGAGTTGCATTTTCCTTGTTTGTCAACTTTTGAGACTAACAAATGTCTGCCTGGAATATCAGGCAAAGAGAATTGAGAATGGAGTATATCTTGGGCCAATTGGATGCTTAACATTTGAAGGAAGATTTTCTTGGAAGAAGAGAATACTGGCCTTCATCTTTGAGTACATCCGGATTAAAATTGGACCTTTGAAAACTTTAGAGATCCCTCTAGGTCAAAAAGATGACAGAGAGCCTGACACCAAGAATCCTTTCTTTATATGGTTTTACATTGATGAAGAATTAGCAGTTGCTCGAGGCAGAAGTGGGGGGACTGCTTTCTGGTGCCGGTGTCGCCGTGTAACATCTTGATTTTTTTCTTCTTTTGAATTTCACTCAAATATATAGATGTTAAATTTTCTTTTTATTGGAACATATTATACATATATATCAGGACTAGAAAGGAATTTGAAATGTAATATATTCCATCAAGGTCGCGCCTCTTTTACATTATTTTAAAACGAAAACACATATGTGACCACTTTAACTTTGGATTTTACAAACCACATCCAACAAGTATCCTTTCTTTGATATTATTTGGCATTCTGCTGAGCCCGAAAGTAATTGATGAGGTCTTCCTTCTTTGGTATACTTTCTTTGATTATTGAAACTTCAGTGAATCTCTGTGCCCATTCATGAAGAAATAGCAACTCCTCTATATCAAATAGCTTTATGCCTTCGAATTCTTCTAGGAATTTGAGCCAGTTAGGTAAAGAACCCACCACTAAGTCTAGGAAACCCATGGTTTCTCCTCCAAAGAATTTCTTGCCTTCGATGAGCTTATTCAGAGATTTGAGTGATTCATGTGTTGACTCTAAGGCCTTCTCTTGTTCATGCCCCTTTGTATGGCAAGCAGTCCAGGCACTGATCACACACTGCATTCCACAATTATTGAAAAAGTCAATAGCTTCTCTTTTCAATATATACATGCATTCAAATGTGCTCATGTGCGCCTGTGTATGTCTGATTCTTGGAATAATACTTGCTAGCAAACTCTCTCTAATTGAATGCATAATAAGAAAATAATCACAAAGAAAATGTTTTGTTTACCTTCTCGTCAACATACTTTGCCCAAAATCGCACCATTGCTTTTTCGAAAGGATCTTCTGGTAATAGAGGGTTCTCTCTCCATGTTTCGTCTATGTACTCAAGAATGACAAGGGACTCTGCAATTGGTTTTCCACCATCCACAAGCACTGGGATTTTCTTGTGGACAGGATTGTACTGAAGGAGCAGGGGAGTCTTGTTTTTCAAGTCTTCTTCTATGTACTCATATGTTATCCCCTTAAGCTTCAGACCCCATTCAATTCTGCAGCAAAAAAGACTTAGAGAGGCTCCAATCACCTTAACGTCTCCCATTTTGAAGTCGGGAAATTCTGAAGCTGAACCAATGGCTGAAATTTATAGAGGTGGGATTTTGAAAAGTACTGCTTTTCTTGAAGAGCAAGTTGTAAGCCTATTGGTTGCCTCTGTCAAATGTCATGCTTTATGACTAAACAATGAATTTTGACTAAAACCACAGCAGAAATTGTGAATTTTGGCTTCAGTGCAATGTGCTCATTTTTCTGGTTATTATATAATATTACTCTGCCAAGATATTATGTAGATTGGAAATTTCTTTTTTATTTTATATAGTTATTTTTAAGTTTTAACCATCTACCGAAAAGTATGCTGTCAGTTGGTGTGGTCAGTTATTTAGGTACATTTGATGCACTGCCTACTATGAACTGCTTTATCTGTTTGACAAGTCTATAAACCTGTGTTCAGCTGGTTGTATATCCTATTCAGTGTTAAGAGGTACCACAACAGTTAGGGAATGCAACACAGATTTTCCAAATCAAAAAATAAGCATCATTCCATTTCAGACAAATACATAAGCAAGACCCAAACCCCAAAAAATAGGAAAGAAAGAGGTAAAAAAAATACATAAGCAAAAGCAAGACTCAAACAAAGAACTAATCAGATCAGTAGCTGAACAGGACACCCTATACTTTGACAAGTACGACATTGTAAAGTTGCTCAAGAATTTAGACTACAATTCTTTCTTTATTTCTCTTCTGTTGGCAACCAATTAACAGAGCTCGAGAGATTGAGATCATGGTTTGTTGGCTGCCAAGGAACGCAGGTAAGTGAGGCTAGCACTCATATAGTTGACAAGCATTTCTCTGGGTGGAAGGCATTCTTTGATGAGTGGAGTTTCAATGAAGTTCTGAGCCCATTCATGGAGTGATGGGAATTTCTCTGCTTCAATGAGCTTCATGCCTCCAACTTCTTCCATGACACTGAGCCAGTGAGGCATCCAACCCAATACTAAGTCCAGATACCCTATTTTTTCTCCACCAAAAAACTTTTTCCCTTCAATCTGCTGCTCAAAATGTGCTAGTGATTCTTGCGCAGACTCCAAAGCCTTCACCTTCTCTTCTCCTTCAGCCTGGCAAGCTTTCCATCCCCCCATCACAAGCTGAATATATACAAGAAAATTAGTTTGAAGAAATCTTATAATTAAAGAGCTTTTGTCTCTAGCATACAGGACCAAGGAAAATTCTGTCATACAGGGATAGAACTACTTTTTGGCCCTAGTTCTTGATGGGTTCACTTTTTCATTTCCAGATATAGATTTTTCATTATCAAAGGGTTGACTATTTCATTACCAGGTATGGAATTTTCACTATCAAATGTAACAGCCATTAACTCATAGGAACAAAGTCATAATTATGCCCAAATCATAACTGTGATACATGCATACATTTGTATGTTAGATTTGATTGTTTAAAGGAAAAGGGTGAGTTTCAACTTTCGAGTACCTTTTCATCAACAAATTTAGCCCAAAAGCGAGCTATGGCTCTGTCATATGGGTCCTGAGGTAGCAAGGGGTTCTCCTTCCATGTCTCTTCGATGTACTCCAAGATCACAAGCGACTCGACGATGGGTTTGTCATGGTGGACAAGCACAGGGACCTTCTTGTGGACAGGGTTATACTTGAGCAGAGTTGCACTCTTGTTTCTTAAATCTTCTAGTATGTACTCATATTCCACACCCTTCAGCTTCAAAGCCCACTCAATCCTGGTGCAGAAAAGGCTTTGAGCTGAGGCAACTAGTTTCAGGCTTCCCATTTTCAGCTACTACTTTTAATCAAAGCTTGCACCAAAGTTTGTGAATTTATAGACAACTCTGTGACTGTAATCAACTACGGCTTCATTTAGTGGAAGGCTTTATTTTACTGTCTTCAATTTTGACCAAAAAAGTTTACAATAAAATAATCTGGGATTCAATCTGACCAAAGGAAAACTTCAACACTCGAATTTTTATGGGAGAGTATTCCATTTCGGAGTACGGAATCTTCCACCGGAAAGAAGACTCCTCACTTCATGACATCATTCATTGCGTAATATCCACAGGAGGCAGATGAATGCGGGTCCACGCGGCTAGAATCAGTTGCCCACTTTCCCTCAAGTTTGGATAAATATTGGGCTTCTCTCAGCCCAGGTGAAGCCCAATAAATTAAGGAATGCAAAGTTTTAAAACACTCAAGGCCCGAATTTGAACATTTCTTTTCCGACATTTTGGTATACAATAATGTTAGGAAAAATCACATTTTGGGTACACATATGTATTATATTGATGGATTTCAAGATGTGCTACAAATGTGATATTAAAATATTGAGTCCGACTTCAGGGACTAATTATAAGAGACTATTTTATAAGGGCTCTTAAATTAATTAAATAACACATAATTTGTCAAGTTTACTTTAGGTTTTAACTTTTGAGATTTTGTATGGGTAGTCTACACAAATCTGATTCTTCATCTTAAGAGGATATGAAGTGAACCCATCAGCGAATGAGATTTGAATGAGAATTTTTTTTTTAATAATTAGTAATTTGAAATGGACATTGGGTAATAAAATAGGAATGATTGATGTTTTAAATTAATAAAAATATGTGTCATTAGATTAATGAATATTATAAAATAGTTACTCACCAATCCCTCCAAGGTCGCTATTTTGCCAAAATATTGTCTCCTTGGCATCACTGGTTTGTATAATATTGAAGAGTAGTGAAAACTCGATCAATGTTAAGATTAGAGATTATCTTTTTAAGGGATGTTAAGTCAGTTTTATCCTTGTTATAGATAAATTTTTTCCATTAAAAAAATAACAAGAAATAAAATTTTCTAGCTAAAGTACATTTTTATAATTTAAACTTAATTTCAATTTTAACAATTATATCTTTGTAGTTTATTGATGGCTGCAATTGAATTCAAGTTCAACATACATTTTACGTACGAAAATGTCACGTGCTGATGAAAAAACTGGGGAAATTGAGAATTTTCACAAATTTTAAACCATCGGAATAAAAATATATATATATTTTTTGGCCAGGGAATAAAAATATAATTTAACCTTCTTTTTATATACAAAAGAAAAATGCTGAATTGACCGTAGAGTCTATAGACGTTGCTTCAACAGGCTCTCTCCATCGCGCACAGACACGCTCTCACACACACACTCTCTCTCTCTCTCTCTCGCCTTCAACGGTTTTCTCGTATCAACCGATGATTAAACCCTAAAACTTTTTCTCGGATTTTCTGGGGAAAATGATTTGCATAGAAAATTCCCAATTGTGAATAGAAGATTCACTCTAAAATCTCACTGTAGAAAAGAAAGAAAAAATCTATAGTGAAGTGATAACTCGGAGACCGCAATGGCAGAAGTCGATTCATCGAAGAAAGTGGCCGATAGATATCTGAAGCGTGAGGTCCTTGGTGAAGGTACCTATGGAGTGGTCTACAAAGCCATTGATACTAAGGTAGGCCCCGAACTTCTCTTTGGTCAGGTTCTTGTTTTTTCTTTAGCAATTTTCTTAATTCTTTTCTTTTACTTAATTTTTCGAATTTAGGGTTTGAGAATTGTTTGTGTGTGTGGAATTTGAGTTAGACTTAGGTTGCTTTGAATGGGAAAACAATTTCACTTTTTTCCGTGCTGGTCTTTATGTTTGGATGCTAAAGAAGCTGGGGGAAGTGAAATTTTAGATGGAATCGTATGATTGTATTTATGTGTACATGTATCTTTTTCTTCTTGTTTGGGTTAAATTAAGAAATTTGAGACTCTGGCTAAGTAAGCTAAACAGCTTTGTGTGGAGAGTCATGTTTTCTTGGGTCTCAAAGTTCTGGAAAATTGTAGCTTCAAAATCTTTTTTTTTTTTTTGTTCTTTTTACTATTCTTGGAAACTGGACCGTGATCAGGTTCTTAATTCTTAATGCATATGCTTCTGTTTTGTGGGAAAAAGGAAATTGCTGTTATGCCTATCCTAGATTAAGTGAATAGGTTAGATTGCATATAATTTACTTTCTATCTTTTTGGTTTTTCACCTTTCTTAGCTACCAAATGGGGGGACTAGTGAATCGTTATCCTTTCAGAGAGGTGGCTGTTTAAAGTTTCCTTTTCTTTTGCTTATATGCTTTCGTTGTTGTTTGGAAACTAAGTGCAGCATTATGACTTTGATAAGTAATCTTTATGGTTTCTGGTTTTGGTTTCAATATACTCCTTGTGCAGACGGGACAGACAGTTGCTATCAAGAAGATTCGGCTTGGGAAGCAAAAGGAAGGGGTGAATTTTACAGCGCTTAGAGAAATTAAACTGCTCAAGGAGCTGAAAGATCCAAATATTATTGAGTTGATTGAAGCATTCCCCCATAAAGGAAACTTGCATCTTGTGTTTGAGTTCATGGAGACAGACCTTGAAGCCGTTATACGTGACCGAAATATATTCCTTTCACCTGCTGACATAAAGTCATATCTTCAGATGACACTAAAAGGACTTACTTATTGCCACAAGAAATGGGTTTTACACAGGTAGTCCTTTTGTGTTGAGAAGGTTGTTTGTTGGGCATTAGTTGATTGTTATAATTGGTCTCAGATATGTGCTAATCATGCTTTACAGGGATATGAAGCCTAACAACTTGTTGATAGGACCTAACGGACAGCTTAAACTTGCGGATTTTGGTTTAGCACGAATATTTGGGAGCCCAGATCGCAGGTTCACTCATCAGGTATGCTTTTCCTTGTATTAGTGGTGATCCCTTTATGCAAGAACAGGTATTTTGAGTCAGATCTTTTTAGGTATAATTTTATGCTCTTTATTGAAAGCAAGCTTGTTAAAATGCTGTTGTTATTGGTTTGTAAATTTTGTTTTGTCTTTTAGACTATGAGCTTGTTTAGGGGTCAATCTTCACCCGTTTCAGAAACCGCCCTCCATGGCGGTGAATCTATCCTGTTTCTCTTATTACAAATCTTATCCTCCCCTTATGGTAGTGAATGTATCCATGGATCATGTGGGTGTGAGAGGATGGTTTGACGTAGCCTAACCTATTTTCATTGGCTACTAAAAGTAGCACTCGAGCACGTGGGAGTCAGTGCTAGGTTTTAATGCTATAGCTTTGCCGTTATAATGAATTTAATTCTACTTTTATTTGTTGATGATGTAGTGAGTCAGTTATTATCTTTGAAACTCTTGTTGTTGATGTTGGTATTAGTTGTTATAACTTATAATATCTATGTCAAAGGTATAAAGCAAGTCTGGGGGTGTATTGGAGTTAATTGCTTAAAAACTTGGAACGCTTTATGACTGGCTTTAAGATGGGAAGATTCCTGTCTTATTAATTTTTCTACAGGTTGTACAACAACTCGTCTTCTAAAACTAGACCATGTTTTTTCGTTTTCTTTTTTACCTTATGAATAGACTTCTTCTCTGGTTTGATAATTTTTCACATTCGTGTTAGAGCTTAGTCTGAGAACAAAAAATGGTGTTTATTTTATGTACCATTCAAATACAATTACTTTTAGTGATTTTCATGCTTTTAGGTGCAAGCTTTTTATTAGATCTTAACATATATGAATAGGTCTTTGCTCGATGGTATAGAGCACCTGAGCTGTTATTTGGCACCAAGCAATATGGACCGGGGGTGGATGTTTGGGCTGCAGCTTGTATATTTGCTGAACTTCTCCTACGTCGACCATTTTTGCAGGTAAAGCAATATTTCATAATTAGTAATGGAACTCTATGCTGCAGCTTACTATTTTCCATCAGGCATGAGTTGTATTACGTGTTTTAGTTTTTCAAATTTGCTTGTTTGAGTTATTTAACTTATTTTCCTTTGACACTTAAGTCACTTGGCTATTTGTGTTTGCTCTTGTTTCCTTTGTGGTTTATAAGTTTTTGTTTCTAGCCATGGATAAAAATCCAGGCGAGACTTTCTTAGATATTATGTTATGGCAAGAATAAAATCCTTTTTTGGGTTTATATCTTGCTGAGTTCATTGTATCAGGTGCCTCCAATTGTGTCTCAGTTTTTAGATCATTTACTTTTCTGGACAGATTTCTTTCTTTTCTTCTGAATGTTTATCTAATTCAAATGAATTGTGGTTCCTTACAGTATTAGATATTTTTGGCCTTTATTGTGTCGTTGCTTTGGTTGTAGAATGAGAGCACTACAGGTTTCATTTTCCAATACTTTGTACTACCTTCTTTAATGAATTATTATTTTTGGTTAATTTTGCTGAATAGCATGAAGGTACGTTTACTTTTCTATTTGTATGTGAAGTTTAACTGGTCATTATATCTTGAAATGGTTGATCATATTTAATTCTTTTATTTTCCTCCATGGGCTGTCTACGAATGAAGTTTCTGTTGGGTGCATGTTTTCTGATCGTTTATTGGTTTGGTTCACAATATTTCATAGGGATCAAGTGATATTGATCAACTAGGAAAGATTTTTGCGGCTTTTGGGACTCCAACACCTTCTCAGTGGCCTGATATGGTATACCTTCCTGATTATGTGGAATACCAATATGTTCCAGCACCCTCTCTACGTTCATTATTTCCAGTGGCTAGTGATGATGCCCTGGATTTGTTATCAAAGATGTTTACTTATGACCCAAAAGCTAGAATATCTGTGCAGCAGGCATTAGAGCACAGGTAGCTGACTCTAGCCATTCAATTGAGTAATTTACAGTTGTTTTTCCTCTTCTCTTTTGGTTCTTACTCTTATAATTGTGGTCCTGTGTAGGTACTTTACCTCTGCACCTCTGCCTACATATCCAGATAAGCTTCCTAGACCTGCTCCAAAGCGGGAATCTGTTAATTCTAAGGTTTCAGATTTTAATCCAAATGAGGGTCCTACTGTGTTGTCACCTCCAAGAAAGTCGAGGAGAGTGATGCCAGAACGGGAAGGTTTTGAAGGAAATACATACCAAGTTGATAAGAATGATGATCGTGCTGGTGAAATCAGACAGGCTGCTGGTGAAAATACGAGCAGGAATGAACCAGTGCCAATGTCAGTAGATTTTTCTATCTTTGGAGCAAAACCTCCGAATAGACCTACAATTAATAGGTAAAGCACTTTATTACATGGTCCTTCCTAATGTTTTTAAACCTCTGAATTTGCTCAAATTTACATGACACTTTAGCTTGAAGTGAAATCTAAACCTTGTGGCAATACATTTAGAGGTTAAAAAAAATTTTGACTGGACACTGTATAAGGTGTAAATTAAAGTATAGGTGACATAGGTATATCTGAAGGAAGGATGTGCCGGAGCAAGACTTTTAGGTTCTCATTAACCACTATTGGTTAGATGTGGCAAGTATAATACAATATCTTTATCTTTACTAGATGCCAGATTGGAAAGAATGGGAATATGGACTTAGAATCTTCTTTTTGTGCTAGCTGTGTAATTGAGTGGATGCTGATATTTGATTCCTCTTCTGCAGTGCTGACAGGACGCATCTAAAACGGAAACTAGACCTTGAATTCCAACAGCCCGAATAAGAACATTTTGTACACAGAAATCAGATATGTTATTTGTTTGAGAGATGTAAGATTGCCGGTCCCACTTTAACGAGGTATGCAGCTAATGTTTGAAGTATGTTGTGATATGCAGTTGTCTCCATTTCATTTTTTATATATTTTGTTTTGGGTACAGATGAGGGCCTCAAGGCCCAAAGTCATTTTATATATCTGCTTGACTTTTATTGGTTGTTATCTGTTGAGATAATAGGGAGGAGAATATTCGGTGAAGTCGAAGATAATCACAATGCAGAGGATTTTGTTTGGAAGAATTGTGATAACATAATTTGTACCCTAACCTATGTAAGGCCAAATTTTGAGGGATTTTTGAATTGTGTTGCTCCATTTTTTCTTTATTATTTTTTTTAAGATTTGTACTTGAGAGTAGTCAAATTGTTGTCCATGGTAATTACTAATTTGATGCCAACATTAGCACTATTATTGCGCTATATACCTTATATTCTTTTTTGGTTACAATATACCTTATATTCTTGAAGATAAAGACCCAAATGTAGTGGAGCCACGTTGTCCATTTGATTGTTTACGAAGCAGGGTGTTATTGATTCATTGAATTAACAATTAAATTCATGGTGGGTTCATGTGGAGTATATTTTCTTCTTTTATGTACATTGTTCATGCATTTTTTTTTTTTTTTTGGTGCATGTACCAGTAGTAATATTATGGGAGAAAAAGGTTCCCTACTTATACTTGACAAAAATAAATGAAGCTAAGCACACAACCAGTGATTGTGTGGCCAACAGTATCCTTCCTACTCTAGCAAGAATCAACCATGACTGTACTCTATCAACCCTATAGACTAAAAAATCAAAGATCTGCTCTTCCAGGTCATCTGGGGAAGGGCATAACATCTCTAATGTTGGCAATGCCAGTAGCAAACATTACCATCCGTTCAAAGCCTAAACCAAAACCACTATGTTGGACAGTCCCAAAGCGACGCACCCCATCTCCGCCATCCTGCTCTCAAGAACATCTAAACGCTCTTCCCTTTTGGCTTCCCCCCACCAACTCTCCCACCTTTGGCACCAGGACATCTATAGCAGCCACTGTTTTAGAATCATCGTTGAGCCTCATATATGTAGAATGGTTTGATCCCTTTAGGGTAGTTGTAAACAATAACAGGCTTCTGAAACTTCACCTCTGTCAAGTTCGTTTCATGCTCAGATGCCAAATCAACCCCCCACTCTACATGGTTCTCAAACTTGAAACCCTTTTCCTCTACAACCTCAATTAGCAGCTCCACTGCTTTTGTATACGTAATAGGCCCAAATGAATAGGCTTTACCAAAAGAACATGCATAGGATTCAAGCTGTAGTTGGCCAGAGACAGTCGAATGAAATGGAATAGTCTATCTTGCCATCTTTGCAGGGGATACCCAGTTGAAGCTTTGATCTCTCCTCCAGCTTCAACACCCCCTTCTACTTTGCCTTTTCAAGTTCATTCTCAGCTACCCCCAACTGGGTAGCTGAAGCACGCCCTCTGCGACCACGCACGTGCCAGTTGGCTTGAGTTGGCCGAGATCAGCCTTGGCTGCTTCCACAATCAGCTGCAAGTTGCCCACACACGACCCATCGTTCAGCTCCAGAAACACAAATGCATCCTTGCCTGCCTTTCGACCACCCCACCTCAGTGACCTCACCCATCCAACAACCCGGACCCGCTGCCCCATCGGGTCGCAAGATGATGGATTGGATCCGGACTCTTTCCGGTTTTTCAATGGAGACGGTGTCGTTTAAGGCTGCTTTGGACAGCGTAGAATCCTCAGCCATTGGGCAATGTTCAAACTTGTAACTTGGAATCGAAGAAACAGCGTGAAGGCTGGATTTCAAAGTAAAGCTTTATTAGGAAATAGGAATAGTAGAAATAGGATTCCCAGTTCTGACCAAAAAAACAAAAGAAATAGGATTCATTCCCAGAGAGATTTTCAAAGATCCAAGTATCCATCTAACCTTATTAAAAACCTTTCTTGGTCCTATGATGATAAAAATAAAAATTTAAGGAATATAAATTGAATCTTCTAAAGAAAATATAAATTGAACATATTATAAACATAATAGAAATTACAATTATACGCTGAAGCAGCCTTGAGCAGATGGATGTCCAAAGTATTCGAAAATTACTTTTTCGAATTAGTTTCTTACTTTCTTGTTAAATGAAAAATAACAAGAGGCCTCTATACAACACACACACACACACATTTATATATATAATTATATATTTATATCAAACAGTTATCAAGAGCTATATTCAATGAATGCAGTTTATAGGAACGTACATTGGTCTGACAGTCGTCAAATATCATATAATTACAGAGATTAAAATCATAACTTCCTCTTATTTTATTCCGAATTGACTACCAGGAAAAGAATTTGAAAAAGTAAGCCTTGCATACTCAAGCTTTTGATCAAGCCAGGGTACTTTTTGCATGAGTAAGGGAAAAGAAGCTGGCTCAAGAAGACAAACTTTCCTTTGGTGCACAATCCACATTTGAATGCAGTTGCAACAAGAGATAAAGCATGCATCTACTCCATGCTACTTTTGACCTAATAACATAAAAATACATAGCAACATTTAGTATGACAACCAAAATATAGCAGGATGAAAAAGAGATCAAAGGTAGATTTCTTACCTAATCATCATTTGATCTGATATTTTCTCCATCAAGTGTAATCTTAGTGACATGAGCGATCTTGGACCAGTCCTTACCTTCCTTCCTTTTGCATCTTTCACTCAATGTAGAGCAACCGCTGATCTTCAGTTCTCTCAATGCAGTGAGGAGATGCATCCCCTCTGGCAAAGCCAACAGCTGGGGGCATTCTCCAATCACCAGTTGTTGGAGCAACTTGAACTTTTGCAGCCACTCCGGAAGTGTTGTAAGATCCTCGCAATTTTCATTACGTATGCTCTGTAGAGTGTTTGCAGACTCTAGAAGCCAAGGAGGCAAAGCCTTCAAATTTGAAATTTTGGAGACTGAGAATGATTGAAGACCTCGAATGCCTTCTCCTGACTCCATCAAGTCGAGTTTCTCACAATCGGAGATAACTAAAGTCTTCAATGAAGTCAGGTATTTCATATTGTGCGGCAATGACTCTAGACTTCCACAGTTGGAAATAACTAGCATTCGGAGGTTGGTGAGGCATTGTATCCCTTCTCCAAAAGATTCAAGATCACTGCAATTATGGATCTGTAAAAGTCGAAGAGAGGTGAGGAGTTGAATTCCTTCTGGCAAATCCACCTGATTTGTGGTTAACACCAATGTTCTGAGGTTGATCAGGTTCTCTATGCCTTGGGGTAACTCCTTGAGTTTCTCACAATCTGAAAGTAGTAAGGTCTGCAAGTTATGCAGCTTGCAAATGGACTCTGGAAGCTTTTGTATGCCTTGACTTTTAGACAGGTTGAGATATCTCAAATGACACAAGTTACCAATAGAACTCGGAAGCACCTCAAGAGTCGAACCACTCAGATCTAGGACTCGCAAGTACTTGAATTTTCGTATGCAAGTTTTTAACAGAGACTCATTGGTGATATCCATATGTGCCAGACTTGGAAATAGAATGGTCCACACTCTCTTCAACTGCAGTAAGAACTTAGGAACTTGATCCTCTTTAATGGACAAGTCATCCCGGGATATGGACACATGTCGAACCCTTTCACAAGGATTAGGGGTAGAGGGACGAAAATTTACAGATGAACACTCTGCTTGTGACACTGAGATGGCTAAATCATGAACTAGATGATGCATTTTAAATTTCATAGCATGTATGCAATCTTCATCAATTTGAAACAAAGATCTAGAACATAATTGCCTTATGTAGTCTAGGCCCATCTCTTCAAACTCTTGGCTTCCCTTCGAGGGTTGAAGGAAGCCTTGTGCCATCCACAAGGGGATCAATTCATAACTTACAAATTGGTAACCCTTGGGAAAAAGTGAGCAAAAGGCAAAACAAGGTTTCAAGTTGGGTGGCAATGCATCGTAGCTTAATTTAAGTGCAGGTAGAATGTCATGGTCTCCCTGCTCTAAATTCCATATGTCGTTATCTCTTACTTCTGACCAACCATGTTCATCCCTTCTCAAATAGAGGACGCTCCCTAGGGTAGTTACAGCTAGAGGAACCCCTTCACACTTCTTCGCAATATCATTTCCAATTGCCATCAAGTGTGGATAGCGTTGCTCTTCTCCTTTCTGACCAAATGCTCCTTTTATGAGCAAAGACATACAATCTTTGTGAGGAAGACCTCTTAATGAATGCACGCGTGTGGAGCCCATAATGGAAGCAATGGATTCACTGCGTGTTGTCACCAAGATTTTGCTCCCAGTGGCTCCAACATTTACAAAGCTTTTAAGTCATTCCATTTTGTATTTGTTACTCCAATTTGGTTTTTATCCCAAACATCATCCAACACTAATAAAAACTGCTTGTCCTTCAAAGCATTGTGCAACTTATTTTTCATATGTTCGAAACTATCATGATCACCACAGTTTTCATTAGTTGCAGATGTAATAATTTCACGAACCAATCTTCTATTATCAAAATGGTCTGAGACACATACCCACATCCTCAACTCAAAGTTTTTGACTACTCTATTATCATTATACACCAGTTTTGCAAGGGTAGTCTTTCCTATACCTCCTAGCCCAGTAATGGAAATAACAGAAACATTCGCATCACAACCATGACCGGTTTCCTTCAAGTTCAAGTTCAAGAGATGAATGATAATCTTTTTTTTATCATCATCTCTCCCAACAACATCAGGTGCTTGCACAAAAGAGTGGGTCTCCCTATTAATGGGCACACCATGCCAATCTACAGCTCGTTCCATGAGATGAAACGAAGCTTTTTTACAGCAATTACATCTAGCCTTTCTCTAATATTTTTTATTCTATGACCCATTTTGAAGTTAAATATGAGTGGATTCCAACGTGAAAAGAAGGTGCATACCTTTCCTTTGACACTCCCACGGTTGATCAGCAATTGCATCCGCAACTCTTTGAATGCAAACTGATCGAGCACGTTCTCTATATCGTAGCAAACATCTTTGAGCTTTCCTAACCATTGGGTCAGAAGGGCGTCCTTCCTCTGCTTTTCCTCTGCATCCAGGACCACTATTTTGATGTGTGAGAGGGTCTCTTTGAGGTTGTGTAGTTCATCTGTGACACCCCATGCCAAGCAAATTTCTTGGTAAGCATTGGACCCTAGCCCCTCCATGACATTCTCTGCAATGCTATACACAAATTCCCCCATGATGATTCTGAAGGAGGAAAGAGAGTTATGTTGTGTATCGATGTATGGTGGTTTTGATGAATGGAACAGAATTAAAGTACGTTGCTATGTACCAATCAGATGTGGAATATGGCATTTTATAGAAACTTGGCCTGGCATCTGCAGGTGCTTTCATCAAGTATGTGACATACTAGACTCTTAATAAATAGACTCCCTTAATCAAAGTATATGCTCTTTAATACCAAAATGCTAAACTTTGAGTGAGAATAGTGCAATCAATGTTCATTCCCTGTTCTTTACTTTACTACGACCATCCTCACTCATACTTTGGTCTAATCCGTAAGCTATCATAGTTGATGAATAATGAGTTATGATTGTAGCACCTTTTTGACTAACTTGGCTTTTGAAAGAAAAGTGTGTGATGTCAATATGACATTTTGCAATTGAGCTAGCTAGTATTTTGCAAAAATGAATTCCTTATAGAACATGAATATTTGTATTCCATTTTTAAGCCTCTCCTAAATATGAGTTGAATTGCTTCAAATATAATAAAGATAGCTAACAAGTCACATCAGATAAAAAGGGATAAAAAGAAGAGAAATACAATTATATTGAATGATCTAACTTGATCCATATGATTATTCGGCCTAGTTAATGTTACAATTTCAAGCCATTGGAATAGCACCCAGACATCTATCTCTGCAAGATTTTCAGAAGGATATCCCAAATAACACCAACACAGGGATAATAACTTCACCCAAACATGTAGCTTCAGTTTAATGTTGAGCATATCGAGTTGCACCACTACTGATAATTATGTCAAGATTTTTGGCGGCGTGCTCGTTAGCACTAAGTATTAATGAAATTCAGAATTCTGTTGTTCATGATCATAATTCAACTTATGACAATATCTCCACAGGAACTGTTGAGTCATACACTCTTTCTGTAGCTTTTTTTGCCTACCAAAACAAACATAGGTTAGATAGAAAAAGTACACATAAAGAAGAAGAGAGAGTTTGTGTGTGTGTTGAGAGAGAGGGAGGAAGAGAGAGAGAGAGAGTGCAACCTCTTGCTCCCAGTTGGTGCGTATGGTTACAGTAAAAAGTGATAACACTTGCACAATGAGTGCACATATGATCCCCAGCCAGAGCCCCTATTCAAAATATTTTAACAAGCAAGGTTAACAAGTTAAGAGGAAAGAAAAGAAGAAAAATGATTAATCTTTTTTTTCTTTTTATACCTTTCCACCAACGTGAAAGACAAAAGCCAATAAAACAGCCATTGGAATTCCAACTAAATAATACGACCCAAGATTGACATATGCTCCAATCTTCTGCCAGCCACATCCTCTAGCAGTGCCTGAAAATGTAAACCCATAAATATACCTATAAATATATTGATGGAATTGTTTGTTGTGATTATGTAGGTTTAAATTATTAGAATATTAGAAAAGTAGAAGGACCTGAAAGAACACACTGGAGACCGTCTAAAAAGTTGGATGTTGCAAGTATTGGCATCATGGTTGCCAGATATGTGATCACTTCTGTTTCATTGCTATAAGCATAGCCCCAGACGTTGCGTATGAGTATCAGGACTGTTCCCACCAATATACCCTCAGTAATGGCCATAACTAACACAACACATACTGCTAAACGTGCTGTTTCTGGACGCCCTGCTCCTAATTCATTTGAGACCCGAGTGCTGCAAATCATAGAAACAGAAGAAATATGCAATCCAACTTTAGATTACTAAACATTTTATAATTGCACTAATTAACTTTTGGTGACAATTTTTAAGTTGCCATAAAATTGTAAAGCTTGTTGACTTTAAATGCATCATAGCATATATCTCACCTCACAGCACCACTCAGTCCAAAAGGGATCATCCAAACCATTGCCGCTGTATTCAGGCTGGCAATACATAGATTTGATAAGTAACAATGTTGAATGAGCAGAATATATCTAAACTAGAACGCACAAACTATCAAAGAAATCCAAGAATAACTCATCACAGTTAGGAACTAACCTGATAGAAAGCACAGAGGTTTCCAACTTTGGGTTTGGAAGAAGACCAGATAGAAGAACAATCATTTCAAATGACCACATTTCCAAGCTGTTAAAATTCATGGTCAACTGCATTAGGATCTTAGACACTAACGTTATGCACTAAAATAACAACCTTAGTAGTAGATAAATGACTATTAAGTGCATTTTTTATATAGACATAGATATATAATCCAAATGCAGTTGAACCTATAGATATTTAAAAATCCAAAATCTTAGTGTGAACCTTGTGGAGCATCAAGAAATAGAAATTACCAGACCATGACAGCTGAAGGAATGGCGAGTCTAATAAATGTAAAAACATTGTGAAAGGCCTCCTTTGAAAAGCCTGTCCAAGTTTTTGCACATGTAGAAGAGAATCTGACATAAAGTGCCAAAAATAGCACATTGATCCAATAAGAGATGGCACTTGCCAAGGCAGCTCCCCTACCTCCAAGTCTGGATTTAAATACAAGAAACCAACAGATAGGGATGTGCAGTAAAGTTGCAAATCCGGAGATCAGCATCATTGGGAATATAATGTTTTGAGTTTGTAAGAATCTCACAAGGCACTGAAGAAGTGCATATGCGAAAAGGGAAGGGATCATGAAACGGGCAAACTCTCCGGCTGCTGTTGCTATTCCAGCATCTTGGCCTAGAGCTATTAGAATGACTCTTGTGTTTGCTGAAATGATAGCAAGGGGTATGCAAACAAGTAAAAGAACAAACATGGCTCTCTGCAAGTGTATGCCCATCATATGATACTGCTTTGCACCATAGCACTGGCCAGATAGTGTTTCCAATGCACTTGACATACCCATCTATTTAAATTAAAATTTAAAAACAGAATGATCGTTAGAAATTTATAAACAGTTCAAGTTGCAAATTGGAAGGGTTATTAACAGAACAAAGTTAAACCAAAACTTGTAGACAACAAATCAACCAAGTATCCAAGCAGAACTAACAGATGGAAAATAATTGGCTCTGCATTCCATTGAACTCAAATGGACTACTCTATAGTATTTCCACATGCAGTAGAGACAAGAATAAAAAATCTCACAGAATTGTATGCACCAAGATGTCTTTAATTCCAAAATTAAGGGTTGAGCTGCTATGCTATGCCAGCAAATTTTGTTACGTTTCACACAATTTTTCTTGGGGAAGCAATTTTGATATAACATGATTCTTTATGGAACACAAGAAACTATATGTCTAAAATCAATAATCAGAGAGGAGTTCGAACTTACCAACAAGCTGAAACCAGTCACTGATGAGAAGGAAAGGGCCATGGTAGCACCAGAGAGAGATAGTTCACCAAGGTGACCTACAAACATAACAGCTATTATCTGTATAGAGTACTGTAATATACTCACAGATACCAGAGGCCCTGCTAGCCATAACTGCGTCTTTACTTCTTCCAGAATTTCCTTTCTCTTAAAACCCTTCCAACGGCTTCTTTCTTTTTCAACCTTAACAAGTCCATCTTCTTCACAAACTTGAATCAATGGTGAGCTCAGAGATGGTTTGTGATCTTCTCTCTCCATTTTCTGCTTACCTTCAGAGTTGAGACTTGAGAGATAGAGAGTGATAGAGGGAGAGAGAAGGTTATTAATGTGTGGTTTATATTGGAGTTGAAGATCTTGGTACGTACAAGAACAAGACTGTATTCAAACATAATGACTAATTGGGTCACTCATGACCTCAGTCACTGATGCAGTGTATTAGTTAAAATTCGTTGAATCCCAAACCTTCAAAAGTTCTCGTGTGATTTTATGAGGAAATAATAATAAATTGTGATACATCAATCATACACGTATTTAGTGACAAGAAGACAAAACAAAAACATTTCTCGGTGGCTTCATATGGCATTTATATTCAACAAGACAAAAATATAAATTCATCATTCTTCACCAACAAAAAAAAAAAACATAAAAAACTCCTGCTATTTTTGGACCCTTCCAAGAAGCAGAGTAACTCAAAATTGATACGCCTTGTAATCCTGTTGAAGCCTAAGAAAATAAGAAAAATAATTCTACTTACCTCTGAATTTGTCCCTACTCAGATCAAAAGATTCTCTCATATATTCTTTTCCACACCAGAGAAAACAAGAGTGTAATGGCTTATGCAATTTCTTGTCTCCTGGGCAAGACTCTCTACTGAGACTTTGAGCAGGTTCACTAATAAATCGTTGGATGCAAGTAATTTGTTGGTCTGATACAAACAACACCAAACAACCAAAACAGAATAAACTCAATTCAATCGGAGTAACATTTTCATGTGTAACGGGTATATACACATACACATACGTGTCAATTTTTATACATATTTATCATGTGATAAAAGATATTAACACATAAAATGTATGAAAAGCTTCTTTCAGAGAGTCACACAATAGCAATTGTTCCAATTTTTTAAATGATTAATTGATTCATACTTGTATGAAAAGAAAGAGCAATGGTACAATTTCTATTTTCAGAAAACAATAATAGTTTTTTTTTTTTTGAAAGTGGGTGAAATGCCACCATGATATGTTTGGTCAAAGTATATACGTATCACATAATTCACAACTAAAATAAATTTTTTTGTAAGAATTGCTAAGAAAGACAGATAACATATCATCCCTTAAAAATTTGACTGGAAAAATTCCAATCACAAACTGTAGTTGATTCTTTGTATGACATACTTGGGATGCACGAAATGCGACTCAGCTAATATTGTGTGGATTTAATCTCATGTAACTACAAAGCTCCAACCTTTTCTGTCCTCTTGTCTCCTTAATATCGTAACATCAAGAACCTTTTTGACCACATGGGCTGACAAGACAAGACAACACCACCAGCCAAAAGGCAAACCACTGCACTAAAGGAAAAATAAAATAAAAGAAAGCAGACTATCTTTCAGCCATGCCCTTGGCCTACTTGGTAGTCCCATCATGATTCAAGAGCTCAACCCAATCATATGGTCATTTCAAAAATGAGGTAAAAAACAGAAAGTTTCTACTTTCAAGACAAAGGAGTTCTAAAATCCACCACAGCAAGTTCAGAATCTAAACATTTTCTTAAGCCAATGCTACATTAGAAATAAAAAGGCAGAGAATGTGAAAACCAAAAGGAACCACTTTCCTAACAAATAATGCAAAACCCACATTCATAAGGCCAATGCTATTCAGACCATCCTAAATTGTTAAGTTGACCACCCTATTTCAAATTTCCAACTTTACCCTTAAAACAAAAAAATTTCAATTTTGTTCGTTGGGTCATTCGACAGTTATCTGCCGAAATATTTATGGTTATTCGACAGTTATCTGCTGAACATTGGTGGATTATTCGGTGGATAACTACCGAATGGAAATGAAAAAGGCATTCGACAGTTATCTGTCGAAATATTTGCATTTATTCGACACTTATCTGCTGAACATTGGTGGATATTTCGGTAGATGACCACCGAATGGATCTGGGTGATTTTATCATGTTTTTGCAATAAAGGGTAAAATAGGAAAAAAGTTAAAAAAAATTTATTAGGGTGGTCAACTCAGCACAAAAGGGTGGTTTGCATAGCCTCCCTCCATTCATAATTCATAGAAACATAATCATGATCACCAATTAGCCTTAACTGCAAGTCTGCATCTGGCCCTCTCCGAACTCATGAACCAATATATGAAGCAGGAGACTGGGTGGATCTCCATTGCTCCAATGCCCAATGGTATGGGCCAGTTTGGGCTTATGTAATTGACCTGATTGTTAAGTTGGGCTTTTCTTTTCTGAAATTAATTCTGGGCTCCTTCAATTTACACATAATTTGGACTTGGACCATAGACTGAGATTTTTTTTATTTTTTATTATTGGTCAAGATGTGATTTCATAAAAGCCCAAAATAGGCAAAACGAATAGAATGAGAAGCCAAAATAAGCTCAAGTCGGAAACAGATAAATAAAATAAAATAATTGAGTAAAAAGAAAAGTTGGTTCATATTTATTATTTATGTATATGTACCAAATTAATGTTATTAATTACCACATTTGATCACGACTATTGAACCAAATTATACTGATTTTGTAGTACTCGATTCAAGGTCAATGTTCACGAATATGACCACCGATTAGAATTGCACCAGATTTTCACACGGAGACCTTTCCATACTTCATTGTTTCAGTCATAATAGAAAGTCGAAACCACCGTTTTATTTATTTATTATTTATTTTTTTGGGAATCAGGATGATTTAAACCATTTTTATAAATATTTTATGGGCAAGAAAATGACATGGTACGAACGAAAATAGCCCAACTTGGGATTTGCCACAGAAGGCCCGCCCATTGTCATTATCGGTCCAATACGGTGCAAAATATTATATACTCAAAATTGTAGACATCAATTTCCAACTACAGGAGCATAAAGATCTTTCATACTATAAGTTGTGAACGACTAATGAAAATTGCCAGAAGGTGTTCGTCTTGACCAACTATCAAACAACAGACACAACTAATAATAAACAAACAAGTGCACTAATAATGAGAATAATTATGCATGACATATGCAGTTTAGGCATATTATTGATGATATGAATTAAGATATTGGTTACTAGTGGCAAATTAGCAAGATATTAAGTAGGCATGGGGTTTGATTCAAAGGGCAGGAAGAGCAATTTGATGTATATACCAATTAATATCAATGAAGGAAATAATGATTTTGAAGGACATGAGTGATTACCCTGAAATTAAGGGGTGATCATGTGATGATGGTTTGCATTGTAATTATGATTTTGTACAAATTGTAATTATCACATTGCATATGGAAATTCATAATTTAGATAAAGAGCTCAGAAAATTGATAGGCCAAGCTCAATGTTAAGAATGCGTGCGTTGTTGTTTTCTTTCAATGTTAGAGATTGAGATAGGACAACATATTCACCTCCATGTTGGCCTGCCATGTCCTACTTGCCACACATAACTGAAGTAAATAGTGTTAGTTTTTGTTGTTGTGATTGTTTTTATGCAATTTGAAAACATTCCATAAAAGTTTTATAATTATCATCAGAAAAAAATACATTTGAAATAAATCATATTTTTGAAAATAGAAAGCTAAGAGCCTAAGTGCTATACATATAGAAAGTAACTAAATTAAGGTGCTCCAATCTTAGAAAAAAACAAAAAAAAAAACATAAGGTCCTCAAATTGAACTAATACAAATAACCCTCATAATTAGTCATTAGCCTTTGGCCCTTGTGCTCGATACATGCTACCTAACATTGACCTAGCTAGCTAGGTCTGAAAGTCTTATAAATTTTGTCAAAATAAGGTTAAAAGAATATTGTGGTTGGGTGCTGAAATTCTTTCAAGTGTAGCTTAATGAACACGCAATCACGCATGCATAAATTAACACTAATATATGTATATGTTAAATATGCAAGGTCTAATCCATGGAAATGAGGCCCCAGACCCAGAGTGGTTGCATAATTGTATGATAACAATCTATTAACAACTCCTATTACTTTTCTGGAGCTATATATGAAAACTATATATTATTTTAAGTCACACACGTATTGCTTGAGAGAATACTCAATTTAAAATGCCAAGTCCTCTAACTTCAGCCTCATCATGCAGCCCACCAAAACAGAGACAAATGTCTTGTTAAAGTGTCCTTCTCTAATCTACCATTACTAGTTTTGTATGCATAAATGCCTTAGCATTTTCCACGGGTCTAGATTTTTTGATGAGTTCTCGACCGACAAAGTTTTGCACTATGATGGGTTGGCTCTTGATTATCAACACACAATGACATTATTAGCCTCCTAAACTTGGTTTAATTAGGCAAACAATTACTGTTTTCAATGTAGATCAAACTAATGCGGTTGTAGTTTTTGCACAATTAGCTAAGGTGCATTGTTCCTTGAATGACTTCAATTATAAAGTCATTTTAATAGGTTTACTTTTATCTTTGCAGTTGAATTCAGAACTAGTAGTGGTATACATGCAATAATGCCATGGATATGATCCAATTTTCTACAGTCGTAGTTGGTACTTGGTTCATAGCTTTCAATTGAAGCTGGAATCACGGCTGGCAGATTAAGTGTTACCAATATACACAAGAAATTAAACTCTCATAACAAAACATGGAAGAAGAGATGGTGTTCTCTACAGTCAACCAAAATGTCCCTTTCATATCTTTTAATTTTTTATAAGTTTTGGAGAATCGATCTACTAGACTTGAGAACTAACAAAAATCGTGGGGTGCAACAATTCACAGACAATGACCTCATCAACTTCAATTGACATACAAAATGGCATTCAAATAAGTCCTGCTTCACCATACACTCAAACCTCTTAAGACTAGTACTAAACAGGTCACTTGCTAATTAGTCTTGATTCCTTGTAATATATGATCATTTTCTCCATCAAACATTTGTAAGGCTTCCACATGCAGCATGGCCTTTCAGAATTTTGAGTCGAGTGTTTGATAATATTAGTTGATCGAAGAGTAAAAATGATGTATGATTCGATGCTTGCCAGAAGCTTTAGTCAGCATGAGCAGAAGAGATTTGGATATGGAGCATTTGTCTGCTGCTTGCTCATAGCATTGTGCTTTTGCACAGTACTCAAGCCTAGTTTGAATCCTCTACCAGCTTGTATGTACATTTCTTCATAATTTTTGTTAATTTGTGCTAACATAAGAGTGTCCTGATGCATATATTCTAATGCACGGTTGATGATATGTTTTGTTCAGTAGCTATATTGATTTCTAACTTTCATTTACTGGATATCACAGTGCACTTGCAACAGTCAATGGGTGTTAGAAACAAGATACTGGCACTCAAGGAAACAAATAGCTCTCAGCAAGTGATCAAAAGTATGCTTGATCGGAAGATAAGTACCCAAGAGTTTAAAAATGTGAGTCTTCAAGTGGGAGACTCTGATGATCTACAGCAAAATGCAAGCACTCCTAGTAGTACTAGTCCCATTCTTACAAGCGGTCAGGATGAAGAGACAAACAGTAAGTATTCTCTATGCTTAACTTCATTCTTTACTTTTTAAGGAATTGAAGTTTACATTCTGAGGTTAGGTTGATGATAAGATAAAATTGTCATTCTATATTTGTTTGACTAAAGCCATTTATCCTTTTTTCAGTTGTAGAAGTTGTGACAAAGAATTTGGAGCCAATCTGCAATGTCAAAGAACCAAGAACTGAAGTTTGCGAGATCAACAGAGATGCTCGAGTAGATGGCAAATCGTCCTCAGTTTTTATTGTTTCATCTCAAATGGACATGTTAGCTGGGAATAGCTCATGGACTATAAGACCTTATGCTCGAAAAGAAGACAATGGAGCAATGAAGAACACTCGGAAATGGTCAGTGAAGCCAGTAAGTGGACACCAGGAAATTCCTCAATGCACCCGAAATCATAATGTTCCAGCCATCTTGTTTTCAAATGGAGGATATACAGGAAACAATTTCCATGAGTTCACTGATGTGGTAATTCCGCTCTATATTACTTCGCGAAAATATGATGGCGAAGTTCAATTTCTTATTACGGACATAAAACCTTGGTGGACTGCAAAGCTCCAAGCAGTACTAAAAGGACTGTCCAAGTATGAGATTATTGACATTGACAAAGAAGAAGAAGTCCATTGCTTCCCAAGTGTAACTGTTGGCCTCAAAAGACATGAAAAGGAGCTGAGCATTGATCCTTCAAAGCATTCATATTCTATGAAAGACTTCAGGGAGTTTCTAAGGAATACTTATTCATTAAAGAGAGCAAGTGCAATCAGAATCAGAAATGGTCATCAACGCAAAAAGCCGCGGCTTCTGATCATACCAAGAAAGAGAACAAGGTCTTTTACAAATACAGGAGAAATTATTAGAATGGCTAGACGCTTGGGGTACAAGGTAGTTGTTGCAGAAGCTGACATGAATCTGTCGAAATTTGCAGAACTTGTGAATTCTTGTGATGTGTTAATGGGAGTTCATGGAGCTGGCCTTACAAACATTCTTTTCCTGCCTGAAAATGCAATTTTCATCCAAATACTTCCTCTTGGAGGGTTCGAATGGCTTGCAACAAACGACTTCGGAGAGCCTTCAAAGGATATGAATCTAAAGTACTTGGAGTATAAGATAAGCAATGAGGAGAGCACACTGATACAGCAATACCCACTTGACCATGCAGTTTTTACTGACCCTTACTCATTTGGGAAACAAGGGTGGGAAGCATTCAAGTCAATCTTTTTGGAGAAACAAAATGTAAAGCTTAATGTCAACAGGTTCAGACCCACTTTGTTAAAAGCTCTTGAGCTTCTGCATCAGTAGGCCATTGTTTAATTTTTAGAGGAAACAAGGTCCTCTAGGTGTTATTTCCTTGTCCTTTCTTCATTTTGTCTATGTTTTTCTAGCCATGTATTTAATTAATATCATTGGTTCAGAACTCGCTTTTGTATAGAAATTGAGGAAAAAGCATTTATGATATTTAGAAATGGAGTTCATAACGGCCCAAATGGAGTGTTGCTTTTACTCTGTAAACTGATATGTCAATAAAAGTATAATGAATGAATTATACGCTATTGTCAATTGTTCAAACTATTTTCTGATTTGCTTGCATTTCAAGCTCTAATTTAATTTAATTTTAGATCTGATTATATACCTCCTCATGATAAACAGTGCATAATTAAACATCAAACAGGATATTGATTTTTACTAAGGCACAACATAGAGAAGGACAACACATGCACTACACAGAAGCAAGACCCTAGCAGAGTAATATATATAGATAGAGACAGACCAAGCCGGGGCCCATGCATGACATCTCTCCTTTGTCATCATGTAAACGAAAACTTTACATTTTAATTTGGGTTCTTCCCATATGAAGATCCAAATGTATCTACTTTTTTTAACCCGGAACTTATTTTATATATTAAATATTGGTAGCAGGTGAAAGCGTGAAGTTTTTGTTTTTGGTTGTTAATTAAAATACTAAGTACTTCTTTTTCTCTTTCCTTATTTTATATTTTGTATCTTTGTTTAAAATAAAAAGGGTAATTAATTATAGGTGGTAATTACCAGATGACAAGAGTGTAGACAAAGGAGATCTATAGCCTATAGGTGACTCATCCCATCAAAGGCATTAATGAGACTCAAATCAGCCAAACAAGACATTAATGACACATAATATAAGGATTAATGCATCAACGTTGGAACACCCTCTAACATTCTGCATTAGAGAAATACTCTATACAATCGGAGAGAACCGAGACCCACTTCTTCGAATGTGTTATCAATCACCCTGAAAAAATTATGGGAGGATCTGATAATGATGCATCATCATATAATACGCAACTAAAATAGTATAATTAGCAAAGGAATGCCACCAGGAAACATTGAATGTAGTCAAAGGCAACAAACTCACCCAGTGTATATATATACAACTACTTTCCATCTTCCAATGTTTCAATTAAAATTTTAGCCGTACATTGTACTAAAGACAAGGTAGGGATTGAATACTTGTTAGTTTGGTGTCCACGAATCCAATCTCCAATTATGACAAAAGCACCTGTTAAGAGAATCGTTTTCGCTCTTAGTTATGCTGTTATTTTGTAAATTGAATCCATTTATTTTATATTTTTATCTTAGGGATTGTAATTATTTAGCTTCCTTCTTAGTTTGGATATTAAGTTATTAACTTCCATAAACATGCATGCCATATATTTCATTTTTTCAACAAACCGCATATAATTGACCTGACAATATCATTGTGCGATTTGGCACCCCTATTAGTCTTCTTCTCCTCTCCCCTTGTCTTCTCTGCTCTTCTAATATTTTTTTTCTACGTACCTTCATGGCATCTGATTATCAAAATGTCCTTTTAATTATTAGCTTTTTGAGTAAGAGTGTGATATTATATTAGTTGAGTGAAAATGAAGTATGATTCAATACTTGCCCCAAGCTTTAATCGGTTTGAGCAGAAGAGATTACAATATGGAACATTTGTTTGCTACTTGCAACATAAAATCAGGAGGAATGACGAACCCCACTTTGTGCATGCCTAGCCACAAGTTCTAGTACAGACAGGAAGCAAACACCATCTGCCACCGTGCTTTTCCTGTCTATAGAACCTTAAAAATTAATGATTTATAAATAAATAAGCTGTTGCTTTACAGATACAAGGTACCCCAACTCTTTAGTTGAAAATCAATGACCTTTTTGGTCACTTTGCTAATACAGTGCTCTGCCAACAATATATACAAAAGGCAGCTCCTTGACACAGCAGCATGGATCCATGTGATATATAAACTGCGATGAAAAACCTGTATAGAATAATCTGCAACTTCGGCAGAAAGAGGTACATTCTCTCTCTCTACTCCATACAGAATGTGCTCAATCACCCCTTTTCAAAAATATGGGTGGTTCTGCCTATAAAGAATGTTATCTATTACCCCTTTCCAAGTATAGGTTGGCAGAGTTCAGCATCAATCATAGACTACAAAATGTAGCTTCCCATCTGGAGGCAACGGCCAAGAAGATTGACGTTCAAATTTCACTCACCCAAAGCTTTCAAGTTGGACCAGCCTCCAGCAACTCATTGTCACAGTTAGGGCTTTTTGGTGATATGCTGGAGTCTGAACTCCACTATATGAAAAGAAGTGCTTAACTCCACTTAGCGCTATCAAATGGGGTCCTTTTCTGGCTTGTGTTTTTACTCTTCTTTAGGAGCATCGACATATGGTCAATATTTGTCGAAGAAGAACGGCTCTCGCCCTTTAACCACAGCACAGCCTCAGCAGCTGCATCCTTCTCTGCTTGTTTCTTACTACCACAAGGCTGCCCTTCAAAGTTCAACCCATTGAAGATCACAGTGGAACGGAACTGGTTGTTTTTCAATTGTTTTGTCTTGTAGATGGGTGCTTCATGTCCAGCTCTGACAAGCAACGTTTGCAGCTGAGTTTTGGAATTATCATTCCCACCTTTATCACCAACCCTCAAGGTTTGTGGTACCATCTCTTTTGTTGCCTTCTTTGAGGGTACTGGCACCTTGCGACCAAAGACAAATCTACCATCACATTGGTCCCCTGAGACCAGTAATCTTAGGGCTGACAGGAGGTCAGCACGAGATTGCATATCCAATTTGGGATTCAGAAGCTGCTTGCAAAGAATGCACCACATGTTAGCATTTAGCTATAAATTGAGTACCATGTGCATGTGTGTACATTAGAGAGAGAGAGAGAGAGAGAGAGAGAGAGTTCTGGCTGCTACACAGGAGCAAAACCAAAGAATGGGTATTAGATCCAAGTGTTTAATTCAAGAGCTGTGAGAAATGGTGAAGCTAAATACAAACCTTATTATGAATCAGTTCGTCAAGCTCCCTCTTTAAGCAAATATATGTATTTGCTAATGCGGGATTCATGAAAAACTCTAAGTATCCTCCCAACATCTTCAGGTGCCCATCCTACCAAAAGCAAGTAGGGAGTAGTTAGTATTTTTCCATCAAGAACACAATCCCAAAGTAACAGGCACAACAAAGTCAATAAACCTACCAGCCCACCCCTGGAAATGTTGCTTCCAAACAAAAGGAGCACAGAATCAGATACACCAGTTGAATCCCGGAGGAATACCGAATTCACTTTCACCTTTTCATTGAAAACAAGCCATGGATATGGAATTTTGGGTAACCCAGCATTGACAGAATTCTAATTGATGCAATCAACAATTTCAAACAATAGATCAGAATAATGATTCATCACCATAAAACAGAATAACTTAAAGCAATGCCCCAAGGAAACATGAATGCAGACAAAGACAAGAAACTAACCGAGTATAGAAGTACTTGTCCATCTTCCAAAGTTTTCAATGAAATCGACTTCTCTTTGTTCTGTGGAACGTAATGGTAACAGTAAACATCATACACAATAAATGAGATAAAGAAAAGCCATCCACAAGGAAAACAGACACAAAAAACATTAAGTGACCAGCCAGTCAGTGAATCCAATTGAATCTGAAGAATCATGACCCCTTTCATCACTCTTTCTCTACACTTTTTCTTTTCATGTGAATAAAAAGCTTAAATAAAAAATATATGAACATTATAAGTTATGCATAATGACTTACCACAACAGAGCATATTCCAGGAAATAATCCCGCACAGATGATGGCTCGGATAAGATGCTCATCATGGCTCCATGTATTGCAGTTTTCTATGTTGTGATCAACCAGACCAGTATCCTTGAGCAAAAAAAAGAACTGCTTCCGAAGAGAGTCGATGGCTTTTAGAGTTTGTGCAGAAAGAAAATTTCTCCAGCAGTACTCATAACCAGACTGCAGTCTTTCAGCATTTTTCCAACCATCATAAGCTCGAACAAGTGCAAGATGATCACTACTATCACGGCCAGAAAACTGTGCTTTTGCTGATTCTGCAAGCTGCAAAAGTTGAAAAGGAGATGGTTACTCCTTGGGCTATTTTCAAAAACTGAATACTTTTAAGTTCCTTGCACATCTCTTTACTTTGAAGAGAAGTGAAAAGTATAAAAGTCAACATTCAATTACAAGTGGGGTGGGGGAAAAAAATCAGTTTCTAAAAAATTGCACAAGCACAATATGCTGGCATGCCGCGTGGGGGGGGGGGGGGGGGGGGGGAGACATCATCAAAATACACAACAGTGCAAATGAAAACATCAAGTTGTAGCAAGGAACACTATATCATACTTACATCCTTCTTGTCAAATGGCATCATGAACGGATCTCTTGCACTAAGGCCTGCAACAACAGTCATTATTGGATCCAAACAATTGAAGATAGCCCCTAATATGAGCATTTTTCCAAGTTTAGGCTCAACTGGAAGCGTTGACAGGTGGCGTCCTGCACAGCATACAATCATTTTTAAGCTTTCTTACTTGCAGACAAACCAATAGCGCAACTTTAAACAGCTTTGATAATCATACAACTGAATATTAAGTACTCATCACCTAACACTGTCAGGTCTTCATTATCATCTAAAGCCCCAATGATCTTCAAATACTCAACAGCATTTTGAACCTACAAAACAAACAAAATTCAGAAGACTGATATGAAGATCTGCATAGATAACACTGATAACATAAGAAAAATTATATCATAATTCACAACATGTGAATCTTAGAAATAGTTCAGAAGCAATTGATAAGACTATCACCGTCTCCTGTGCAAGTATTATGGAAAAACATAAATTGAGAGTACTCAGATAGATATTTACCGACAGAGGTTCCGGTGGCTGCAAGGCCTTAGATAGGAACTCTGAAATACTTCCAAGTTGTAGACTTTTGATTTGTAAACATAAAGACTGCAATGGCGTCCTCAGAAGTTCGGGCAATTGATAATCATTAAAGGCATCATATACACATCTGGGATAGATATGAAAACACTCGCCAGGTTGAACACGGCCAGCTCTTCCTCTTCTCTACAGATTAAAGGCATTAAATTAATATTGGAAGCCCATGTATTTAATCTCCTTGTACAAAAGCAATTTGCATGAAAATTTGAGTACCATACATCAATAAAATTGCACAGTTTAACTAAGAAGCAGCAACCTTTGATGATGGATACAAATTCATGCTTTGTATTATATCAGAAGATCCAGCCATAACTAGATAAATTAATCAAATTGATATCAAAACTGTCTTACCTGCCGAGAAGCAGCTTTTGATATCCAGGATGGAAGCAAACAGGGAGTGTTATTTAGTGCATCATATGATGTCTCTTTTGCCTTTCCACAATCAACCACAAAAACCACATCATTGATAGTGATACTAGTCTCAGCCATGTTTGTAGCTAGAACTATTTTCCGAATTCCATCTTCCGGCTTATCAAATATTAACCTCTGTTTACAAAAAAAAAAAAAAAAAAAAAAAAAAAAAAAAAAAAAAAAAACAGAAAAATGAATTACTAAAATATAAAACCTGACATGTGGTAACATTCAGAACATAAATCATGGCCACAGTCCATCAACTACGACGGGGAAGAAACAACCCAAAAAAGAGTGGTTCCATATTGTTGAAATGATAACATCAAAAGATCCATTGAATGAATATGAAGCTGTAATGCTTATTGATCAACACATTCTTTTGCAAAATTAACAGCATCAATTAGTCTGTATTATAGGATAATATTTTGATAATTTATTGAATTAAATTGCCAAATTATAGATAATAAGGAAAGAAAATAAGCCCCAAGATAGTAACAGGAACCCTCAATTAAAAACTATTTAGGATCAATACAATCGAAACACAAGACAAGCCTTCACATCACATGCCATGGGAAACTTAAGCCTCCAAGGCTCCCAGGCTTAGATTGAACCAAGTTTTTATAAACCCCAACAACCATGCAAAACTATCATTAGAATATCATTTAGAAAAAAATCTTCATTTTCTTTTAATTGATGGAATGTATATGAAAAAAGTCCTCAAGCGTTTTCGATCACTAGATCATGGTAATATAAATATATGCATTGATAACAAAAATAAAGGAGAACAGTGATCCCACCTGCTCAGAGCTAGGCATGGAACCATGACATGCAAGCAGCAGGACCCTGCTAGGATCTCCTAAAAGGGGATGAGCTTGGAGTTGATCCTTCAAGGAGTTTATGTCATCCCAACCAGTCATGAAAACTAAAATAGCACCAGGCCGTTCTTTCCTGACTATGTGGCAAAGCAGATGCTCAATGAGGTTAAAACCAATGGAGTCAGGATTCCAACATGACAGAGATTCCTGAGTCTTTGGACTGTACTCCCTAAAGTCAGCAGCTTCAAGTGCATCCTGTTCAAAAAGGGACAACAAAATAAAATAAAATACAACCAAGGGATTGCAACAAAAACTAAGACACAAATTTTATATACCTCAACGGTAGAAGCAATTTGGCTCTTTCTCTTTTTGAAAGCTTGAGCTTGTTTCTGCATTTTCCACGTCTTATCTTGACCATAATCATCGATTTGATTATATGAATTCAACCGATACCCAGTCATTTCTAGAATATTCTCCAGAAAATGTGCTCTGACTGGATATGTAAAACCCTGTAATGGAGCAAGTTCCTGATCAGCTAAGAACATCATGCTATATTGATGTGAAACCACAATGATGATCATAGAGTAGCTAGTCAATTTTAGGTACATGGGACACATAAATTAGAAAACAAAAATTATATAAAAAATAAGAACTAGCTCCCTGAGCTTACAGGTATATGGATCATTGGAGCACCACCAAAGTAGGAGGAGAAAAGCTCAGCATTCAAGGTTGCACTCATCAAGATCAACCTCAACTCCGGTCGACGAGGGAGAAGTTCTTTCAGGACGATAAGAAGAAAATCTGAAACATATGCAAGACTGATTAAAATTTTAAGTGCATTGGAAATACCAACCATCAAAAACACATTCCAAAATTACCTTCATTCATTCCACGTTCATGAATCTCGTCAACAATGACATGTGTAACACCTCTCAACTTTCTGTCAACAAGTAATCTCCTCAATAATATGCCAGTGGTGCAAAAGAGAAGGCGGGTGTCCCTCCCTTTCATTCCTTCCAGCCTAACTTTGTAACCAACCTTTTACAAAAGGGCGAAGATTTAAGTTCAAATTGGCCAGAAAAAGTTAAATGATCAACAATCACAACTGAAGATAAAACAAGAATAGTGATTTGAAAAAAAGCCATAACATCAGATAATGGAACTTACAGATTCCCCCAGGTTCTCCCCTCGTTCAGCAGCAACTCTTTCAGATACAGTCATGGCAGATATTCGTCTAGGCTGAGTACAAATAATATTACAGGCAGCTCCACGAGCAGCTTCAATGTCAGATTCTAAAATGTACTGAGGAAGTTGTGTAGTTTTGCCGCAACCTGTTTCACCTGAGACAACTATGACCTGCTCACAAACATAATTAATTCTTCAGTCCACAGCCAATACACACAGAAACCAACCAACCAATACAATGCTGGTACAATAATTCATTTAGAGTTGTACCAAAGGCACTAGTCAAAATGAACTGCCACTATATACTAAAAAGAGCACTCCAAATTCTCCCTCCCTCCCTCCCTACATAGTCCCTCCCATCCGTTTTTCTAAGGGTACCAACACATTTTCTAGTAGCGACACATTTTATAAAAGGAAAACTCAACCATATCAGCAAGCAAAAGCAGTAAACCATAACCAGTTCTCTTTGTATGATATGGATTTTAACACACCTGATTTTCTGATATGGATTTTAACAGAGCATCTTTCTCTTTATATGCAGGCAGACTTCTACGAAGTTCAAGCATCTTTTGACCTTCAAGAGATTCCTGTAGAAGACTTGATATTTTCAACATGGATGTTTCAAAAAATCTACAAAGCTCACAGTAAAGCTACATGAAAATGAACAAGAGCTGCATCTCAACGTCAAAGTAAACCAGAACACAGAAAAACAAAACCTTCACTAATGCAAAGTTCTGTTTCCTATATATAGATAAAAAGAATTAAAAAAATGCAAAAGGGCTGAACTTCCAGCTAGAATAAGTGTGGCAAAAAGAAGGACGAAAAAACCTGCCAATGTCGTTGCCTATTACGCAGTTGCAAGCTTTTCTGTTCAAGAATTCTATCCATGGCATCACTATTCTGTACCAAGGGCTCCTCCTGCTCGTTAAGTCCCCCATTATTAGCAATACTTCCACTATTGCTTGATCTTGAAAAGGAAATTTCTGATAAGTTTCCTCTGCTCATTGACTTTTCAGAAAGATAGGCTTTGAGATGAGCTTCTACTTCTCTATGCAGTCCAAAAGGTAAGACAACCTATACATACTTCAAAAAGTTAGAACAATATATTGAATGCACAAAATTAGATAGAAGACTTGGTAACTTCAAGAACATGCACACAGGGAAGCAAGTCACCCATTTCCTTTCATACATAAATAAACTAAACTGAAAAGAACAAGGGACATGAAAGAGCGACTTTAATAAAATACTACACTAATCAAAAGCCAGGGGGAGGAGAAAGTACCTCTCTTTGTGGTCGCTTATCATCCAGATCCGGTCGGTAATTTGGCTGAGGGGTTTTACTAAAGACTACAACTTTTGAATACTGATGGCTGTTTGAGAAAATTAAAAAAATCAGAAAACACACAAAAATAGACATAGACATAGAATAAGTAAAATGTGGATAACTGTACACCTACTAAACTAATATACCTGTATAAACCCATCCTGCTTGCCAGTGCTGAGAGATGTTCGAAATCACGTCTATCCTTTCTTTCCCTGGACACCACTTCTTCCTCATCTTTGTTGCGAAGAAGCATGGTTAACTTCCATCTCCATTCATCAATGTTTTCAAGGGTCGAACCACACTAAAAGCCATCAAACAGCTTCAAATAAACACCAGTATGTATCTATGAACAGAATTTCTTCCATTTAGAAAATATAAAGCATATATTAACTAGTAAAATCACACCATTTACACTGAAAAGAGTGATGAGAAAAATTATAGATTTCAGCTTCAGTGCTTAAAAGAGCTAAGCATTACCCAACTCAATCAAAGTTCCAATGGCCATTCTACTTCACAAATTGAATGATGATAATGAAGTTAAAGTAGTTTTCTTGCTCCTAAAAACAAAATTAGATGTAATTTTTCACTTTAAAAGGCAATTAAAAGTAGCTTCAAAAAAATTACTAAACCAAAACAGTGCCTAGCTCAATCAAAAACCCAATTCAAGCAAACACATTTTAAACAAAATGGGCACAGAAAAACCAACCATTTGACGCTGAGAAGACCCAGACCCCATTTCGTAATCAGACTCCTCACTAGCGGAGGCGTCCTGGTACGCAAACCGTCCATAATTCAAGCTCTGCTGGTACAAAAACGGCGCCGCAGTACTCCTCAGCTGCTGCTGCCTCTGCTTCCAATCCGGCACCGTCCGAGACGAGGCCAGGCACGTGACGTCCCCCATGGGTCCCACATGCCGCGGCAGGTAATAGCACGCATTCCAATTCCAATTACCCGACCCAGCAAGGCAGTGGGTGTGGTATCTGCTGCTGCTGCTGTTCATCAGTTTTAGAGACGGCCTCACTAAAGCTCTGTGGTGGGTCCGTCGCAGTGAGGCCAAGACGGGGGTGGAGGTGGTGGTTCTCATTATTATATAGCCCTGAAAGAGGGCTGAGTACGGCATGGTTCTGCTGTGTGTGGTTGTGGGTTTTTGCAGTTGAACAAATTAGGGTGGCATTTGCTGGAATTAGGGTTTTTGGGAGGGTGTATAGAAGAGAAGACGTTTGTTTGGTTATGTCTTGGGTGAGGTTCGTTGGAGAGAAGTGGCGCTAAGACCCTTTACGTCATGAGTTTCAGAACTAGACTCCGTTAATTTGTTTTGACTCAAAATCTGAGGCTTTACAAAACGGAGTCGTATATATAGACTACATTAGCTAAATAATTTTTTTTGGTTGAACATAAACTAAATAATTGGCAAAATTGTTATTTCGGTCTAATTATTTGATTTGAAATTGCAATTTTTCTAATATTGTGAAGGTAAATTTCATAAATATTTTTGTAATTATGGCTAGTAATATGCAATAAAGCGCATTAACACGATAGTTAAATAAATATATTTTATTTTTGATAACATGAACTAATGGTGTGTTTGGATGGAGGAAAAAAACTCGGAATTTAAACAAAATTCAGAATTTAAGAAATTACATGCTCTAATTTCTTTGTTTGGGTCAATAAATACAGAATTTTGTAAATTCTAGGTGGAAAAAAACTTGGGATTTGAAAGCTGTAAATTTTAACTTTAAATTCCACCTAAATTGGTGTCATTTTCAAAATTCCAATTTTTACAAAAGAAAAATAAGTCGTGTCGACCATGTTGACACTACCATCACTGCCGCCAACGTCACCACCACTAACACCACCACACCCGCCACCACCCCCGCTGCCGCTGCCGCCACCACCACCAACACCAACACCAAGACCGCCACCACCGCCATCACCGTCGCCACCACCGCCATCACCGTCACCGCCGCCACCACCATCACCGCCATTTCCAACACCACCACCGCCACCGCCACCGCCACCGCCAACACCCCAATTTTAGCCACCACCATTTCTCCTACCGCTTGTGGGCCATTACCCCTACCAATATGGTCAACTCATCATAAACATCATTTTTATTGTTGCCACCATCACCATCATCATCACTCTTTTGAATTGATGTATCAAAAATTAAAACTACCATAAATTCCGTATTTAAACTCCATTATGTTTACATGTTATCCAAACAAGAGAATTTACATATTCTAAAATTTTAAATCACATCGTTTAAAATTCCGTCATTTGTGAATTCCTTAGTAATTTTAAACTACTTCATCCAAACGCACCATAAATGATTTAATGGTATTTTTCTCTCTATGTTAAAAGAAATTTCAACACGTAGGCGTAGCTGAATGATTGAGTCGCTAAAAAGCACAAATTTTAAAATTAAATTTTTCAACAACTGAATTTTTTATTAAGGAGACTGAGTTTTCAGAATTTTGTATTTATCTCTCTTTCATTTTTTTTTTTAAATAAATATATTTTTCAAAATTATTTATAATTAGAATCTCTATTTGGGTGTGTCTAGGCCCAGTCCATCTTGATTAATCGTTGTTAAGTTTTGGGCTTTTAAAAGCCCGATTAACGAAATTAAAGATCTTTAGCCCAAACATTCCCTCACAACAACGCCATTTTCGTCTACCTTCTCGAATCCTCTCTCTCCAAATGTCCTAAAACCCATTCCCTCTGTTTCTCACTCACTCTTGTCTCTAGGGTTTCACTCTCTCCATCATTTCAAAATCGGAACTTCGCTCAGCAAATTAGAATCCACCCAACCCTTCCCGCTTATTTACCGTGATACCCCCCCCAACCTTACTCTTAAACCGCTAGGGTTAGGGTTCCGATCTCAGCATCCATGGCTACACCAGCAGTGATCTCCCAACCCCGCTCGTCCAAGACCGAGTCTTACGTCGACAACAAGCGCAAGGAAGATGTCCGCCAGGCCAACATCCTCCAGGCTCGAGCCGTGGCCGACGCGGTCCGGACCAGTCTGGGACCCAAGGGCATGGACAAGATGATCTCCACCGCCAACGGCGAGGTCATCATCACCAACGACGGCGCCACCATCCTCAACAAGATGGAGGTCCTCCAACCCGCCGCCAAAATGCTCGTCGAGCTCTCCAAGTCGCAGGACGCCGCCGCCGGAGATGGCACTACCACCGTCGTCGTCATCGCCGGCGCTTTGCTGAAACAATGCCATATCCTTCTGTCCCACGGTATCCACCCGACGGTGATATCCGACTCTCTCCACAAGGTCTCCATCAAAGCCGTCGATGTCTTAACCGCCATGGCAGTCCCCGTCGAGCTCACGGACCGCGATTCGCTTGTCAAGTCCGCGAGCACTTCGCTCAACAGCAAGGTCGTGAGCCAGTACTCCACTCTGCTCGCGCCGCTCGCCGTGGACGGCGTGCTCTCTGTGGTGGACCCCGCGACGCCGGAGTTGGTGGACCTGAGGGACATCAGGATCGTGAAGAAGCTGGGCGGGACGGTCGACGATACGGAGATGGTGAAGGGCTTAGTTTTCGACAAGAAGGCGAGTCACGCCGCCGGCGGGCCCACGAGGATGGAAAACGCGAAGATTGCTGTGATTCAGTTCCAGATTTCTCCTCCTAAGACCGATATCGAGCAGAGTATCGTGGTCTCTGACTATACCCAGATGGATAGGATTTTGAAGGAAGAGAGAAATTACATTCTTGGTATGATTAAGAAGATTAAGGCCACAGGTTGTAACGTTTTGCTGATTCAGAAGAGTATTCTACGAGACGCGGTCACTGATTTGTCCCTGCATTATTTAGCGAAAGCCAAGATTTTGGTGATTAAGGATGTGGAAAGGGATGAAATTGAGTTCATCACCAAGACTTTGAATTGCTTGCCCATTGCGAATATAGAGCATTTCCGGGCTGAGAAGTTGGGCTATGCTGATTTGGTTGAGGAAGCTTCGCTTGGTGATGGCAAGATTGTGAAGATTACAGGGATTAAGAACATGGGTCGGACCACCACGATCCTGGTTCGTGGGTCAAACCAGTTGGTGCTTGATGAGGCGGAGCGGAGCTTGCATGATGCTCTGTGTGTGGTTAGGTGTTTGGTGAGTAAGAGGTTTTTGATTGCAGGTGGTGGGGCGCCGGAGATTGAGCTCTCCAGGCAGTTGGGTGCTTGGGCTAAGGTGTTGCAGGGGATGGAGGGTTATTGTGTGAAGTCTTTTGCAGAGGCGCTTGAGGTTATTCCCTATACGCTGGCTGAGAATGCTGGCCTGAACCCGATTGCCATTGTCACTGAGCTGAGGAACCGCCACGCACAGGGCGAGATCAACACTGGGATTAACGTGAGGAAGGGGCAGATTACCAACATCTTGGAGGAGAATGTGGTGCAGCCGCTGCTCGTGAGCACAAGTGCCATCACTCTGGCCACTGAGTGTGTGCGGATGATTTTGAAGATTGATGACATAGTTACAGTAAGATAGATCGGATGTTTTCTGTTTGATCTATGTAGTCTATTTCATTTGAGGTGGATTTCTGTTACGAATTTTGGTACTCTGGATGTTTACTTTGGATTTGAACTTTTTTTGGTGTTTCTTAAGAGTTGTTATGGAACCTTTGTCCATTTATATGCATCTAGTTAGTCTTTTGTATCTCTTTTAAGTCTGTTGTGTTAAGTTGCATGCTAATAGACGAGATGGTTATTTTGTATTTCTTTGTTTGTTAAAAGATTGGTTCTTAGCCATCTTGGGTTCCATCACAAAAATTAGGACTTTAATACATTGATAAAAGATTCCTGCTATGTATTTTGAAACTACTTCGAGCTCTGTTTATCCTCTTTCCTGAAAGTTAACTTCCATAATGCTGAAATGGGGCCTCTGTTCCTCTGTTCACTTTTAGGAGGATCTATGTTTTGCTGATTTGCTTCATTAAATTTTTGTTCATTCATTTCTTGTGAGAATGAAAGGACATATAGATGATTAATGAAATTACACTAGGTTATTGCCCCTTAAAGTACATGGATGTAGAGCCTAACAAATATGAGTTTCCCTTTTATTGCCCATTTAGAGCCTATAATAAGGCCATTAAGTGTGTTATTCCACTCACACATACATGGTAGATGAGATACATACATCGAATTATAATAATTCAATTGCCAAATGATCAGTCTGTAAACAATGCTAAACAGTGCCACACAACATTTTAGTGTATGTAGTACTTCTACTTGTTGGTGTTCTCAATGCTTTACTAGATAGATTGTGTGATTTTTCTTCCACCTCTGTCAATTGCCCAAGGGCGCGGATACGGTTGTGATACGGTTGTCATGCTTAAATTGCTATTGAAATAACTTTCAATGCCTTTGCAAGAAGCCAACTGCTATATTTACACAAATAATTTGTAGAAAAAATAACCTTATAACTTACATGTTGAGATGCTCAGCTTATCTTAAACCTGTGCTTGCTGCATTAAGAAGATGATTTTCTTTTTTCACCAAAGTGGATAACCATCTCAGTTTCTAAGCAGAAGGAGGTATCCCTCATGGTATTTCCTACACAACTCCTTAGCCTTCTTTATCTATGGTATCAGATTCAAGAAGGGGCCTTTTCAATGCTTTCCCCTGCTTTGCCACACTTTTTTCCTCATTTTTACCCCACAAAACTGAGTAGAGACCTAACATGATGAGAAGTGCACCAATAATCCTGCAATGGAAGCAGGGAAGGTTAGGAAGAAAAATGATTAAAAAGGTTATTTTGTTAGTAGGTAAACACTTTGAATAGCTTGCTACGTTATGATATTTTGACGAGTCATAGACTTTAAGCATACCCTCCAGAGTTAATTGATCGCCAAGAATTAGAGTTGCCATGATAACAACTAAAAAGGTCTGCAAGGGCTGGAAGACAGCAACAAACACAGGGCCACCTTTCTGAATACACCATGTTTGGAGAGCAACGACAATCCCCGAAGCCACAAACCCCTAAAACAGAGTGGTAAATTGAGTTTCAAGAATGAAGAGAAAGCCATGCAGATCCAATGTATTGCTGCATATGGAAAAATAAGGAGGGGATTATTACAGCATATAGGATTGTAAACAGTTCTGATCCCGATTGGATTTTCCAGTTCTCAAAATCAGTCTCGACGAAGACTGCTATAACCAGGAACTGAATCAGTCCAAAGAAGCATGTAAATGAAGTGAGGGTTAGTTTCGCCGGATACTTTTTCAGCACGGGAGCCTGCAAAATTGAACATCACAAGCCAACTCATGAAACTGCGAGTTATAGGCATTTTCTAAGTTTGGCCATAAATAATCATGGGGTGAAGAATGAATATGATTTTGGCTGACCTGAAGGACCATCCAACCAGCCCATGCTAAGCAGTGCCCAAACAGGTAAAAGCAACCCCATGTCAAGTTCTGCATGTTAGGGTTACTTGACATTTCTTCTGCTGAAGTCTTTCCTTTGAATTGGCTCTGTCTTGTGCAAAAGTGGAAGGCCCTTGTAAAGAGTAATAATGGTTGCACCCCCTACACTAGCAATGGTTCCCAGAATTTTTGCCAACCCATCCTTCCTTGTGATATTAATGTGCTCAAGTCTGAGTTTGAGAGAGGAAGGGAAGCTCAGAGTACAACTCTGTCTTCAAAATATACGTGTATAAAAGGGGAAAAAAAAAAAAGGATGATATGTAGAGCCTTATTAACTACCTCAGAGCAAAAGCCATCAGAAAAGTAATTGCAGGAACTGAGTTGTGCATTGCAGATGCAAAAGTTGGAGAAGCATAATAAATCCCCAAGAGGAAGAATCCTTGGTTTGCAGTGATCCTGATATCACAAAAGAAGATATAGACCATATATAGACTTTTTATTTAAAAGAAGGAAGTGCATGCCATAGCTCCACACAAAAGATGATAGTCTCTCTTTTTTTTTCAACTTACCCTATTAATGCTAGAAGGAAGAACTGAACCAGCAAAGGGATAGTAAGAGGGGGCCTTTCGTTCCTGAAAGACATAAAAATAAAAAACCAAAAAAGAAAAGATGAGATACCAAAGAGGACAAGTAGCAGAACATGAAATGCTCTGGTTCTTTAATCCCCAAAACGAAAACGTAGCCCTGGAAAAACTTACTTCTCTAAGAAATAAGCAGAGGGACCCAACAAAAGGAGTGCTATAATGCTCCTGTAAACTGGGTAAACAACTTTGCTTACACCAATGTTCAATGCAACTCTGGTGACTATATGAAACCCTGCAAAACAGAGCTGCAGAACAAGCAATGCAAGAAGAAGCTTCATTTTCTCAGACAATACATTTTCTTTTCCCATTCTTTAATTAATGTGCTTATAACACCTTAGGCCCTCGAATGATAGATACGATCACAAAGACTAGGCCTCTATATATACAAGGAGGAAATATTGTATCAAATTAAAAGCAGACTACCTAAAAAGCATCTCCAATTATATCTTATTTGTTTACTACAAGTTGCTCATGCAGTCATGCCTAATGTTCTTAAGCTTGGGGACTTTGTATTTTGCATGTAATCTCCTCCATACCCAATTTCTTATTCCCCTTTGGGAGACAAGGTGAAGGTAAAGCATGTTGGCCAGGTAGTCAGAGAGTAGCCGCCCTCATTTCCCTTCCATTGGCCATAATCCTATCCTCCATGTATACTATTTGATATGTTTATTGCTCTACCATTATTAAAAATAAATTGCATTATAAAAGAAAGTTTGTCTTTGGAACTTGATGGCAAATAATGATAATGAGGACAGATTCTTATTGGATTAGGTAGTTTTCGAAAATCATGGTTTGTTAATGAAGTTGGAAGAAATTAGAAGGAATCAGAGATGGCATGTGGTCCTCATAATATTGGTATTCTTTATACTTTTAGAAGGAATCAGAGAGGCAAGCAAATGTAGGCTGCTAGACACTGTCAAAAAAAAAAATTATGGGTTAAAATCTGCTACAAGTCTGGGAGGTCAAAGTAACAGAATGGCTGCAATATTGGGTTTGCTTGATTTTGTGATGGTTTTTTTTTTTTTTTTTTGGGTCTTAGCCTCTTAGGTGAAGGTTCAAGTCCATTGTATCTGTTTGGTCTTTTGTTTTTTATTTTTGTTGTTCCTTACGGCATTCATGAATCTTTGATCGACTTGGTCCAGTTTAGAAGCACTGACAATATTCGCAGTCCAAACTCTGTGGTGCTGGCTTTATTGGCATAAATACAGTTGCTCTCTAAACAAAATTCCACACCCCCTCTCCCCCCTCTTAATTTTAGAAACTCAATTTTATCCTTAATTCATCCAATTAATAATTAATATCATCATTTAATCAACGTGGGGATGTCTCAAAACTCATGCTTTGCTTTGACCAAACACAGAATCTTTAAGTCGTTTGATGTCTTATATACATCAAAGATTCGAGGTTTAGTGACATGTAAACATTGCCAACCTATCAGAAGCTAGTGTCAGATAATTATTGATGCAAGATTGCCATAGTTTTGAAATGAACCAACTTATTTGTAGCATAACGAACACCTTTCTCATCTACAAAACATTAGATGCTAGTAAGCATGTGCATTTATACACCACCAAAATTAGAACCTTGTCGTATTGGTACCCTATTAATTCATCAGAAAGATGCCTGAACATTTGTTAAACAGATTAACATAAAAGATGATGCAATCCAAATTTGAACTTCAATTTCTTGCATTAAACAAACTTCCATAATGCCTGGTTCGAGCAATACAAATTAAAAATATCTAGCAATAGTTCTACACCAAAAACTCACGGCTGTATATTTCAACAATTCAACAGTCACTTCATGACTCAGAAACTAGCCCCAATGGTGGACAACAATTTCGAAAAGCTTATACGACCAAAGAAACAAACCCACATTGTGTTTCATAAGGTATTCCTTTTAAAATGAGGTTGGCGCCTATAATTTCTTGTGCCTGAATGCGATTATAATTGCAGTGCAGTTATCTTTACAGCGCCGCTCACGCACAGCTTCTCTTACAAGACGGCGGCTAACAGCTGTAACAGGTAGTCCCTCCTGCAAAAACAAATGTAAGCTTTCTAAGTAAATATCTCTTAAACAACAGATATAAGTTATATTTACCTCAAAGGTGTAAAAGGTAATTACCAATAGTAAATAATAGAAACTAATCAATAGTTGACACTTGACAGTAGTAGCCAGATAAGCAGTGCCTTGTCATATATCCCTCATCTCATTCCTCCATCATGAGAAAAATATAAACTTCACTACTCCCATCCTTTTTCCACATACAATTTCGAAAATTCCTTTAAATCTACATGGTTGACTAGATCCTTAAAAGGAGGAAAACAGAACATAACAAACAGAATCACCTCTCTATTAAAATTTGGTTCAACATGGACAATTGGATGTGAAGTGGAAGTTGTATTGTGCGTCAAATCCAACAAATTTTCAGCAAGTAAAAAGAAACCTAGTGAATATTCAAAATGGGAGCAAATATCTGCCCCATTTGATATATTCGTAGATCTAATTAATGGATCAGTCTATTTTGCCACATTATGTTGCAGCGGAAGACACAAATCATGTTAAAAGGAGACCGACCAAAGAAAAAATGAAATATAACATGCTGTTAGTTCAAAGAAAGTGACAAATTAATGATTTAAATTAAGTCAAAGACAATGGACCTACTCAAATCCCATGGGAAGTCGAAATGACCATTAAGAAAGGAAATAATTGCTCTAACCTTCAACAGTTTTTGAACAAAATCAACAGCATCACTTGGTCCAAATACCTGTAACAAATTTAGACACACCCTATTTTTAAAGAGACCATGGAATATAAATAATAAGATCCAATGGGAAAATGTAAAATTAACATTCTAAGGGTTGGAAGTAGACACAGATTTCAATATTCTAGGCATATCCCAAGTGCAGGAAAAGTACAGAAGATATACCCCCCAGAGGCCGTCACAACCAAGAATGATGAAGTGCTCTCTTTCTGTAAGGTCAAATGAATGAATATCTGGGGTTGCAACAACACCCACCTGCAATTTAGAGTTCACAGAACTAGCATTTCAATCATGTGTCGTACAGTAGAATAATATGTTGTTGGCCCCAAACAAACCATATTTATTGTAAAAGCTGAGGTTGAGGCAGACTTTACAAAACAACAAATGGTAATGTCCACTCTTTTAGTTTTCCTTTTTAAAAATAAATTCCAATTACATGAGCAATTTTATTAACAACAAAAGCAAGTTTTACAGATTTAAAAGCAAAGGACACATGAAACAACAGGTAATGCATCAAAGAGGAGAATTTGAAACCCTTTTAAACTGGCGATCTCCAAAGGCCCTAGAAACTTCAAGGCGCCCCTGTAGTCGTCCATTTGAACTCACACTACCACCAGCCTGAAGACAAAAAAGCATGTTTCAAACAGATAGAAGTAAATATACTAAAAGGTTACTAAACGAAATACATTAACAACATATCTTATCTGCAAATAAATTATTATTATCTAGACTGTCAATTTATGCTTTTGTCCACTAGTGAATATTTTGGTAATTCTTTGCCTTCTCTTTTCTTTGTAGGAGGAAGAATGAAAACATCATTACCCACTAATTAGCAGACATAAGAGCAATATTACATAAGAAAAACTCCGCCTTTCTTTTATACTTTATCTCTCCCATATCCTAAAGCAATGCATTATGTCAGCTCTTAAAAATCATATAGTGTTTAACAAGTACACATAAGACGGTATAGATGGCTTTATGTTCCCTTAACCCAACTTTACAAAGAGTAGTCCGAAAAAGAGTAGTCCTCTAGAAACTCAACTCAACAAAGACTTAACCCAACTTTACGCATATACAATCCTTACCTTCTGAATGCGAGCACGCTCCTGTGCATAGATGGCTTTATGTTCCCTTGTCAAAACAATGGCCTTCAGAAGACATGCTTCATGAGAACCATTTTGCAATCCATCAGTAGAAGATGATCTTGCTACCACTGCTTTTGCATCCCCAATATTTCCAACAAAAACCTAGAAACACCCAGGAGCATTAAAATAGGATTGCAAATTGCCATCAGCTTGTTTTATGAACACCAGTGATTCCACTTGGCAAGAAAATTGAACAATCATCTAGTATTCTTCAAGATAACCTTAAAATTTCCCGCTTTTTCAAAAAGACAAGCAGGGTCCTATCAAATGATCATGTAATACTAGATATATAATTTATAATTTACACACTAAATAAACAATTCTACAGTGAAACATTTGCACGTTTATATTTCTCACAATCCATGCATCTTTTTGCCTGACAATTTACAAGGCAGGAACTTCCACATCAAAGCATGATTCCAGCTCTTGGCTAATGACTTGTACCTTATCCTTGGGATTTCAGGAACAATATGTATAAAGTCTACGGAAGAAAATTAATTATGGTCATTGCTTCAAATACTCCAAAAGACTATCATATAAGCAAACACTTTAAGTGGCTTACAAATAAAATTTAGTGGAACATAAAAGCTTAGCAACAGCGAATCGTTCTAAGAAGCTGAAAATTATTTTGTTCAATGATTTCATATTATGGAACCTAGATCAAAGAATGCAACTCAGTGACTTAATGCATATGCCACATATACACAGAAGACAACTTGCTAAAGGCCTCAATTTTTCTACTTTACAAACTCAAATACGCATTTTAGTAAAATCCAGATGTGATAACAGTTGCAAACTTACTGTTTTTCCTAATATCCAAACACATACAGCTGTAGCACCGTCCTGCCATCCCCCTGGTGACAATTTAAAACCAAGGGTGCTCAAGTGGATATTAAGAAATCATTAGCCCATGAAATGGTTCTCTATAATATGTTTGCAAAATGGGATAGCAAGCATATTAGAACCATAAAAATTGAACATTATGATAATGTGTAAATGATAAAATGGATGCATCTAGAAATAGAAGTCAAAGAGCTAGCCTTCAGGTGATTAAATATGTACCTGCAGTACTTTCTTGAAGAAGAGACTCATCAGTTTTTCGAAAACCTATATTGGGGGAAAGAGATTTTAATAAATACATCTATTAACATAAATTCCAAAGTTGGATAGAATGATAAGAAAATATAACCAAGTGAAATGCAAACTTGCATAGTAATTCATACCATCAAGTATGGCTTTCTTGGTTGCTTTTACATCCAACTGCAACACCATATAATACAATTAGAATTGAATGACAATAGATTCCCACAAAGCAAGATGTCAGATAACAAGAATAGTTGTCAAGCTTTATACTCTAATAGGAATGTGTATTTGAAAGATAGTTACATCATTCACTTATAATAGGTAATCACATTACACATGGATGAAATTATCCCGGAAAATTGATAAAGCCATAGCGTTTTTTTTTTTTTCTTAAGCATAAGGAAAATTGGAATCCACCTACCAATGCATTGGGAAAAAAATCCAAAAGGTACAGAAACTAACAAAGATGATTATGTCAATCTACTATTAAGTATTACGTATGCATAAATCAGACCAAGCTAACACACCAACTCACGTGGTAATCCGGCTGAAAGAACATTCGTATGCAAATGCTTCTGAGCATACTCTGCAGCTAGCCGACCTCCATGCCCATCATAAATTGCAAAATGTGCACATCTGACCACCCAAAAAAAAAAACCAACAAATAACTAAACTGAACATTTAAAGTTTGACACTTTTGGAACACATCCCAGCAATACTTGATGTACAATACTAAAGCAAACATAATAGTGAATATATAACAGAAACAAAGCATTAGAACCTCAATTTTCCTGGAAAATCCGAGCTGGCTTCCAAGAGCACAACCCAAGCGTCCTCCATGGTGTGCCGTAACCCCTTATCATCGGCTGCATGGGCTTCAATTTCAAAACCCGTTTCCCTCACACATGAATTTGGCTCATTGACCTCACTTCCCTGGTTCCCTTCACTTAAATCAATTTCTGGGTTTTGATCTTCTTCAGTTTTTGACTTCTTTGCAATTGAAGTGGAATCCACGGGATCGTTTTCACGCTTTTGCTTTGGCTTTGGCGCTGGTTCGACCTCTTTTGGAGTCTCGTTCTCGGGGACAGAGTTGGTGGTTTCACTCATTGTGTAGTCTAACAAGTGATTAGTGTAACCAACAACACAAACAAATATTTCAAGAACAGCAATACGAACAAATATTTCAGTAGAAAGATAGAAATATTGTTTGGCTGCTGAGAAAATAGTTCAGCTTAGGCTTCAACCTTTTTCAATAGAATGAAGCAAGTTTGAGCTTCAAGCCAGAACTTTTTAACGTTTTTCATTATTTTAATGCAAGTTGGGCTGGGCCGGACCTGCTTTAATTTTTAGGGCTGGATCGGATCCGCTTTTTTTTTTTTTTAGGCCTAAATAAAAAAGAGAAGAAAAAGAAAAAAGGACACAGCTTTAGAGTGTACACTGAGCTCAGTAAACCCTAACTGCAACAGAACCAAACCTACTCCTGAATTTTACGTCCACACCAAGAAAACCTACTCCGAAACCTATCAAAGCCCAAAATTCCCATTTTACCCTCCGACCCTCACCACCAATGCTCCTCAGTACCCTAATCGCCGGCTGACATTCCAATTCCGCCCTTCCACTCCGGCCATGTCGCTCGACGGACGCTCCGGCGACCGACGGGAAGGCCCACCGTCGGCGAGCGGGAACGGCGTCGTCTTGGGGGACTCGAACCGGCCGGTGGTGGCGTCCGTGTCTAGCCAGAGGCTGAGGTTGAACCCAAACAAGGAGCACAAGCCCGACAACTACGACGACATGCAATTGGATTTCAGCCCCTCCATTTTCACCTCGCTCGAACGGTACTTGCCTCCGAACATGCTCGGCGTGCCTCGATACGATAAGGTTAAGTTCATGAGGGAGATTTTGCTCAAGTACTTGCCTCTAGGAGAGCGTAACAGAGTAAGTTTTCGTTAAAATTTGTTCTGTTTTTTTTTTAATTTGGTTGTGTGTATGGTTGCTAAGAATTTGGTGGAAAAGGAAGCAACTTGAAGATGCTTGGAATTTTAATCTTAGGTTTAAATTTATTTAACTATTATCATTTCTTTTGCTTATTGGGCATAGAATTAGGGTTTGGCTGAGGACGGTTAGTCTATTTCTAACGGCCAAGTGATATGATATGAATGTGAAATGACGAAAATGCCCCTAAGCATTGTTTGTGGTTTCATCATCATTTTCTTTTGTATGCATATTTTCGTTTTACTTTGTTTTTTATGAAAAAGAAAAGATTTTCAGTAAAAGTAAACAACCTATAGAAGGTTTATTCTAACTTGTACGTTGCTTGCGTTCATCAAAGATCAAACAATTGATGTTGTTTGGGCCTGTTGTGTATCAGGTTCAGAAACATAGAGATTACAGGCAGAAGATTATATCAAATTATCAGGTACAATATGAATATATGATACATGGTAACTCTTATTTTTTTCCTTTGTACTTGGGACTAAATGGTAACTCTTGGTTGTCTTATTTTACTTTAAGAGCTCATGGGAATGTGAATTTTTTCATTTCAAAGTTGGCTGTGTTGAGGCATAGTGGCCCACAGACCTTTAGATTTGTATGTAATATGAATGCACATGCTGCTTTTTGGGAAAATGATGTTTTGGGCGTGTAATTATGTTTTCCCACCAAATAAATATTGTCTTTTGAAAGATTAGGGACTTATTGAAACCGTATGACATGTCTGCAGCCTTTGCATAGAGAGTTATACAGTATGCACCCTGCAAACACCTTTGTTACATCATTTCTGAAAGCAGTTGGTGATAATACTGAGGAAAGCTTCAGAAGGATAATGTCTGAACCCTCGCCAGGAGTGTTTACATTTGAGATATTTCAGCCACAGTTCTGTGAATTATTGTTGTCTGAGGTATTGTCCATCAGTTCTCTCGTATCTTCCATTGTATATTTTTATTTTCTGCCATTTTATGTTTGGCATGCCACTTTTCATTTTCTTTAATTTTTGGATGCCTAGGTGGAGAACTTTGAAAAATGGGTCAGTGAAGCCAAATTTAGAATCATGCGGCCTAATACAATGAATAGATATGGTGCCGTTCTTGATGATTTTGGCCTTGAAACCATGCTTGACAAGCTTATGGAGGGTTTTATTCGTCCTATAGCTAAAGGTGATACATTTTTGGCTTCAGTGAACATGTGATATTGTTATTTCGCTGGAAGATATTAGAAAGGTGGGCATATATCTTAATTTAATCTGTTAGCCTTTTCTTTGTTGCAGTGTTCTTTGCTGAAGTTGGTGGACCAACTCTCGACTCTCATCATGGTTTTGTTGTTGAGTATGGTCAAGATAGGGATGTTGACTTGGGTAGGTATTTTGTTGAATTGATTTTTACTTTAAAATTCAATCCTTTTGCATTTCCTATGGCAATGCCAGTTTACATAGCCTCCAGTGATGTGATAGCTTATAGGTGCACTCAACAACTATAAAACTGGTTTCTGAGCCACTGCTCAATTCTGGGTTGTAGCAGCAATGCTACACACCTTTTCGTAGCTTGGATGTGCATTTGCTTTATATGTTTGTTTTTTATGCTTTTTGGGGATACACACATTTATTGTATAATACCACTTTGTTATTATCTTTTTATTTCCACATATACTTTCTCTGGTTGATTTTTGGTGATTAGAATTTTCTTATAGCTCTTTTTTCTGTATATGAGATCACATGTGTTATCTTTGACAGTACATTCAGTGTTTACTCAATGATCGCAGCACTATAAGCACTCTACTTCCCCTTTATTTCCTTCCGTCAAATGCAAATGTGTAAAAATAATTTCATATTTGTAGGTTTTCATGTGGATGACTCAGAAGTAACTTTGAATGTTTGCTTGGGTAAGCAATTTTCTGGAGGAGAACTGTTTTTTCGGGGCACGCGATGTGATAAACATGTAAATACTGGAAGCCATTCCGAGGTATGTTAGTCATTAAGAGAGAAAATTAGTTTATAAATTGTGCAAGCACTTTCTAAGCATTGCTTTATCAAGTAAGACTTCGATTGGTTCACATATCTGACTAAATTTTATTGGTTTCATAGTTCCATATATTGGTGTTCGGTAAGCATCCATCACATTCCAAAATGAGTTATATTGGGTTGTGTAGGTGACCATTCTCAAATATAAAACCACTAATGTTCTCTTTAATTTAAAATTTGAATGTTAACTTTCTATTTTTCCTTCTCATATCTTTCCTACTGGATTCGGTGTAATGAAAATCCTGAATATCTTTCAGAATATTAATTGTGACCAAGTATGTTTAATGTGGCTCTCTGTGCTGGCCATCTAGTTAACTAGATTAAACCATTATGAACAGAACTTGTGCGTGCTACATGTGGCTTTCTTTGTTCGCAAATATTTGGATCAAGTTTGTTGATTGTTCTTTCTGCTGAGATTTTCTTGATTGTTTGCCACCACCATATTGCTGCGTCACGGCAACATATGTTGGTGACCAACCAGTGACATGATTTTTGAGAAGATTATTTGTTTCCTGGTTTATTATTTTCTCTCTTCTGTTTCTGTTAAGTTATTTAGTTCAACATATCTTATTTTGAGTTATTCATGACTTGTAACATTATAGGTTTTATTCATTTGATGATATTTTTATCTAAATTTTCTTTTCAATTCTAAAACTTTGTAATGTGATTAAGAAATTTATATACCATTGCTGCCTGCTATTTTCCGTAGGTGGTTGTAAACTTTATTGATGGAGTATGTTATTTAAAAGCAGGAGATCTTTGATTATTCCCATTCCCCAGGATGTGCTGTGCTTCATCGTGGTCGTCACCGGCATGGTGCCAGAGCCACGACATCTGGTCATCGCATCAATTTACTTATGTGGTGCAGAAGGTATATTTTGTTTTTTATTCTTGTTGTGTTTTTTGTCTCGTCGGAAATTTCTGGAGGAAGCTACAGTTCTGGCCAAGAGCAGTAGGGAGACTGGGCAGTGGGGTAGTTTGTTGTTTTCCTAGTGGGGTACGATTTTGGAAGACAAATAGGACTTGCACAAGACTTTCCTAGTGTGGGAAGGAGTTCTAAAGGGTTTTCCTTGTGTACAAGGGAATAGAATTAGCTAATAAGTAGATTACCTAATTCTATTAGGATTAGGAATCCATATTGTAAGAGGTAAGTCTATGCTCTATAAATAGGCTGCTGCAAGTCTCATAAATAAAAAAAAGTATAGCTAGAGACTTCTAGGGAAGAAAACTCAAAGGGAGACTCGGGTTAGAGACTCAAGGGTGAGTGACTTCAAGGGAAGGGTTTTTCAAGAGGGAAAAACACAAGAGAGCTATTTGTGCAAGAGAGAAGAGAGCGGCTGCGAGTTGGGTAGTCTAGGGTTTCAATAAGTTCTTGTACTCTTATTCTATACATAGTGCAGCTGTGATTCTCTAAGGATCACACGGGGACGTAGGCAAAGTTCGCCGAACCTCGATAACAAATCTTGGTGTTCTTTGTGTTTACTTTTGCTGCCATATTGTGTGTTGTTTGCTTTATCTGTTTTAATTTTAGAATACATCAAGGACAAGATCACATGGGGTGTTAATTCACTACAATTGGTATCAGAGCCAGGTTGGTAATAGGTGTCCGTGATGTCTAGAGGAGGTCGAAGCATGGACTTAGGGGATTTAAGGCCTGCTTTGAAGCCATATGATGGCAAGAATGATTTTACAGATTGGCAACGGATGATGAAGAACGTGCTGGTGCAGCAAGATCTGGATGATGCACTTCTTGGTGAGAAGCCGACAACCACGCCAGAAGGAACATGGAACAAGGTTCTCAAGAAGGCCAAGAGTTCAATAGAGATCCACCTCACAAGATCCGTGAGGTCTCACATCACAGAGGCGATGACAGCAAAAGAAGCATGGGACAAGTTAGAGAGTGTTTATATGGGCAAGACGGTGTCCAATAAACTTTTCTTGAAGGATGAACTCTTCGGACTTCGACTAGAAGAAGGTGGAGATGTAGCGGATCATGTATGCAAATTTCAGAATTGCATAGCTAATCTCGACAAGGTCGAAGAAGTTTACAAGGATGATGATAAGGCTATCATCTTGCTGAGATCTCTGCCATCTTCTTTGAAGCACTTCCGAACAACTTTGATGTTTGGAAAGGAGACTCTAAAGCTTGATGACGTGGTGCAAGCGCTCCAGTCATATGCAAAGTTAGATGATTTGAGCGAAGGCACTCAGTCATCACAAGGCCTTTATGCTAAGGGCAAGGAGAAGAGTCGAGGGAAGGAAAGGAGGGGCAGATCAAGCAAAAAGGGGAAGTCCAATGATTCCGATGAAGGTGGTTGCTTCGAGTGTGGTTCACTAGACCACTGGAAAAGGGATTGCCAGATATGGCTGGAGAAGAAGAAGAAAAGGGCTGAAAACTCAAGTAACGTCGTGGTCGACGATGGGGAGCTTTTGGTGGTATCTTCTGGTAATTCTACTCCACATGCTTGGTATTTGGACTCCGGATGTAGTTTTCATATGTGTGCAAACAAGGAGTGGTTTCATACATATGAGGAATCTAGTGAGGGCAAAGTTTTGTTGGGAGATAACTCTGTGTGCAAGGTTCATGGCGTTGGCACAGTCAAGGTGAAGATGCAAGATGGAATTGTTAGGCTGCTTGGGAATGTGCGATATATTCCTACATTGAAGAGAAATCTTATCTCTCTTGGAACTCTAGGGAAGAATGGGTATGCATTCAAGTCTAGAGCAGGGAAGCTCCAAGTCTCAAAAGGATCAAGTGTGATCCTGAAGGGAGTTGTGCAATCTAATAATCTCTACAAGCTTTCCGGGGTTACAGTGATAGGTGGAGCAGCTGCGTCTACCAAAGAAAGCTTGGATGTTGAGCTCATGGAGCATTGTAACAAGGGAGAGCAAGGGCATCATCTCACAAAGGAAGAGTCTCGTCAAATAAGTGCTACGGCTAAGGAAGAAGAAGCAACAAACCATGATTGTTGCTTGGTTAGTTACTCATCAAAGATTGACTTCAAGGATGCAGCAAGGGAAGTCAATAAAGATGAGGAAGGTTTGATTGTTGTTAAGGAAGATGCAACCATAAAGGCAATCAAGGTGGTTATGAAGGTAAATCCAGTTCAAGAGAAGGCCAACTCTAAGCTGGTGGAGCATAACACAAGGGTTGAAGAGTTTGGGCAGCAACAACAATCAACAAAGGTTCAAAAACAGGTGAAGAAAAAGAGCACAAGGCAGTCCAAGCCCAAAAGTACCATTAAGCTAACTCACAAGTTTTGGTGGGAAAAGGACATAGGTTATTATGGTGTTAGTAAGGGAAATCCGGCTACATTCAAGGGGGCTTGTGAGAGCAAGGAATGGGAACATCGGAGGTGTGCTAGGTTGTCTCTACAAAGGAACTTCAGTTGGAAGTTAGTTCCTAAATCCAAGGAGAACGTTGGCTATGAATGGGTTTATGGAACAAAAGGCGAAGACAATATTGAGGCTGCAATTAAGATTTGAAGGTACAAGCTCGGGTTGAGCTTGCTCAATCTTCAAAGTTAGTTGATTGAGGTGGAGCACCTTCTCACTTAAGGTGCATTGAGGCAATAGGTTTTTTGCCAATGTGAAAGGGTTCTTGGAGGTTTGTTCGAGGTTACTTCAAGACTAGAGAATATCTCAAAGGTACAACATTCATGGCTATGGTTCCGACTCGCCAAGGTGGAGATTGTTGTGTTTTTTGTCTCGTCGGAAATTTCTGGAGGAAGCTACAGTTCTGGCCAAGAGCAGTAGGGAGACTGGGCAGTGGGGTAGTTTGTTGTTTTCCTAGTGGGGTACGATTTTGGAAGACAAATAGGACTTGCACAAGACTTTCCTAGTGTGGGAAGGAGTTCTAAAGGGTTTTCCTTGTGTACAAGGGAATAGAATTAGCTAATAAGTAGATTACCTAATTCTATTAGGATTAGGAATCCATATTGTAAGAGGTAAGTCTATGCTCTATAAATAGGCTGCTGCAAGTCTCATAAATAAAAAAAAGTATAGCTAGAGACTTCTAGGGAAGAAAACTCAAAGGGAGACTCGGGTTAGAGACTCAAGGGTGAGTGACTTCAAGGGAAGGGTTTTTCAAGAGGGAAAAACACAAGAGAGCTATTTGTGCAAGAGAGAAGAGAGCGGCTGCGAGTTGGGTAGTCTAGGGTTTCAATAAGTTCTTGTACTCTTATTCTATACATAGTGCAGCTGTGATTCTCTAAGGATCACACGGGGACGTAGGCAAAGTTCGCCGAACCTCGATAACAAATCTTGGTGTTCTTTGTGTTTACTTTTGCTGCCATATTGTGTGTTGTTTGCTTTATCTGTTTTAATTTTAGAATACATCAAGGACAAGATCACATGGGGTGTTAATTCACTACAATTCTTACAGAAGCAATGATATATTTTGATAAACTTCTGACCAGTAATTTGGTGGATTTCTTTCTATGTGGTTACAGTATTCCATCTGATAATTTTCATCTAATACTTCTGTTGTACTATGAACATTTATTTTGAAGTTTTAGGTTTTCTGATTCACTGTTCTCATCTTTCATGAAATGGGGAATATGTTAGAAAGTACACTGTACACATCCTTTGATCTGATAGAAGGGGGATTTTTTTTTCTCCTTGTTATTTTTTTCCTAAATTACGCCTTGTATTGGAACAAGATTTTTGAAGTAGGCATTCTCGTAGGATCATTTTTGTGATTTTGAACTTAATTTTAGGACTTGAAATACTTTTTTCAGCCATTGCTCAAATTAAATTATCTCCTTACAGCTCTGTCTTCAGAGAGATGAAGAAGTATCAGAAAGATTTCCCCAGCTGGTGTGGGGAATGCTTGCGTGAGAAGAAAGAGAGGCAACGGATGTCAATCACAGCCACCAAATGGGTAATGCATTATTTAAATGCATGTATGCACAGTATATGGGAAGTAAGGATTGGCTACACTAATTCGTGGTGTGCATGCACACAAACACACAGATGGGCACACACAGACAGTGGCAGAATATGATGCCCAACTTAACACTACATAAAGAAGATTAAATAGTTACATCCCGGAGGTTATTTATCTGACAGAAGAAAAATCTTTTCACATGAATTGATGTTGCATTAAGCATTTATGTATATACGAAAAGCTGCCTTTCTGATATTACACCACATGCATACTTTTTTTATGGAAATGTATGATATAAGTATGAAAATTGTTACTAACGTAAGTTGTGCTCTTCAGGAGTTGCTCAGGAGGGAAGGTGAATCCACAACATGATCTTCATGACTACTAAAATTATATACACCATTTTGTTGTAAAACTATGTAGCTGGCTGTAACCCTAGTCCAAGGACCAGAGACTGGTCTACTCTTGATGAAACTGGAGGAAAGTTGTGTTTCTATGCATCATTGTATCTCAGGATGTGTCTGTTTATGTACATCAATTATGTTAAGGAATTGATAACTTCCATTTTGAAGCATATGTCATGCCCGTGCATGAAACTTTTGTAAAAAGAAGCGTGATATTTATCTGAACCCATATATATGGACGTTTTGAAGTTTGTATGTAGGTTAATTTGGTGGGTGAACCCCCAATCTTGTAGCCCAACTTTTCACATGTATTTTCATGATTGTTAGTTATATACTGGATTCAACATGGTCTTGTATCGTAATTATTTGGGTTTAGGATCATGAAGCTTTCTTCTTCTTCTTTATTTCTGTAACAATGAAGCTTTCTTCTCCTTGTTATGATGCAGGAAATTGTATAAGATACAAAAATTACTTGGAAACTTGCTCAACTAGAAAGATGGAGGCTGACCAAAAAAAAAAATTAGAAAGATGGAGGAAAATAAAGTTATTTGATGAAAAATTTGGAATGTAATCAGTTTTGTTTTGTATTTTGAAAGAAGCCAGAAAATGCCCTAAAATTTCTCAGTCCACGTGTTCTTCCTATGGAGGGAAGGCGAGCAAAAACATGAAAAACAACCAACCAGACGGTCCAGACCACATCCGTGGCAATGGTTTTATTTTTTTCGTTTCTTGTGATTTTTGTTATTTTAAATAATTTTATAAAAGAATAAATTCGTAATTAAAATTTCATTAGAAGAAATAATGGAAGGAGCAAAAATCTATGAAAGTAAAGCATTCTAATGAAAATGTGGCATTGGATTTGTCAAAGTCACCCTGAAAGAAAAAGTACCATAGACTATTAAACTCAATGAAAAAGGTTCAAAACACAACCCAAAAATTAGACTAGGAAGCACTTATATTTTATAAATAAAAAATGTGTACAATTAAATTAATTTATATATAAATTTTCAGAAAAAACTATTATACTTTTTTTAAAAAATTAATTAATATATACTCGTGAATTTATTTTACCGACTTATAGATCCAATTATCCAAGTGCCTTTAGGAAAATAAGAAAAAAAAAAATTTAAGGTATAACTGATATATTATCATGTGGTATAATTAATTCAATATATAAAAATATTATTACAAAATAATTTTTCAAAAAAAACCTGCCACATGCAACATATCATCGCGATAAAAAGGTAAAAACTCTTTCATTTGGCCATAACAGGGTAAAAAAGCTATGACCCAAGTGTTAATTGTTTAATAAAAACGCGATAAGAGAAGCAAACACTATTTCTACGATCAAATATGATTTTCCAAAAGCCAAAATAACCTTCCTTTTTCTCCAAAGCTATCTACTTTCACTGATACTGTTCCAGGGTTCGGTCTCGTTGGAGATTCTCAGGCTCAGAATCTCAGATAGAAACCACGGCCGAAGACCTACACCAACAATTCGCAAAGCCGGAGACTTTGGCCTTCCATTGAATTTCTGGGTGCCCATCATTGTTTGGCGCTGCTTCTTCTTCGTCCAGGGTTAGGCTTAGGATTACAATGGTGTTGTACTTTGTATTACGAAATCAAAGCTAGGGTTTGCTTTCCTTTGGATTTTGTCATGGTCTTATCTTCTTTGTAGCTTTGGGATTCTACCCAATACTGTATAACTGAGAATTACTTCATTATTGCCTTTTTATTTATTTGTTTCTGATTTCATTGGTTTGAGAAGAGAAAAAAAAAAAAAAAAAAAAGGATCAAAGAGTGTAAAATATCATAAATAAAAATTTGTTCTTGACGGCCCCATCCCATATTGTTAAAAAAATTACTATCCAAAATAATTAAATTTTGTGAAAAAATATATATAAATGGGGAGCCCCGGATTAAACAACCGGAATAACGGGCAGTGGTTAGGCATTACGGAGCCTATTTCGTTGGGTGGGCCGACGGAGTACGATGTGATCAAATCTCGTGAACTTGAAAAGGTTTTGGCTGATATTCAATTTGACCCATATCTGAATTTTGGGTTTTTAGTTGAGATTATGCTGAATTTATGTTTTGGCCTTTTGTGGGTTTTCAGTATTTGCAAGATGCTGGATTGTATGAGAGTCAGGAAGAGGCTGTGAGTAGGGAGGAGGTTCTTGGCAGGCTAGACCAGGTTGAACTATTTTATTCCTGTTTTGCTATTGCTAGTTTGGTTTCTTAAGTTTTGTACTTGTGATTGAGCTGATCACCTGCATATTGTTGGCTTACGTTTTAATTATTTTCTTTTCCCACAATATCTCAGAGATTTGATGTGATATATATTTAATATTGTATTCGGTGATTGTAATGTATGATGCTGTTGCTGAAATACAAGTCAGATTGTGAAGATATGGGTCAAGACAATTAGCCGGGCAAAGGGTTTGAATGAGCAACTGGTGCATGAAGCAAATGCTAAGATTTTCACCTTTGGTTCATATAGGCTAGGGGTATGAAGCTCTCCTACTCTTTTCCTTCCCACTCTAGGGATTTCTCTTGTCACCGTTCACCATTCTTGCTTCATGTTCTCTTTTGTGCCTTGCTTTCTTACTACTTTGTTGGATAATATGGTAACATCTTGATAGAATTATTATTATTGGTAAGGCTCATCATGTCTGAGTCCTTGTCTTGATAAGTTTTAGGCTTATTATAAAGAATGCTATTTAGATGTGCAATCTCTAATGTGATTATAATTTTGTTTTTCCCCCTTCACATGTTTCTTTTTTTTTTTCTTTAATTTGTTTGCGCCTTATTGTTAGGTTCATGGCCCTGGTGCAGATATAGACACACTCTGTGTTGGACCTAGACATGCAACTCGAGAAGTGCGATCACCCACCTTTTAGTTTGCCATAAGATATACTTCAGTTTTTGCGGTATCACTTAATCATCTTTAAATTTGTTTTATAACTTGTGTATAGGAAGATTTCTTTGGCGAGCTGCATAGGATGCTATCTGAGATGCCTGAAGTAACGGAGTTGCATCCTGTGCCTGATGCTCATGTTCCAGTTATGAAATTCAAGTTCAGTGGGATTTCAATAGATCTTCTTTATGCAAAACTATCACTTTGGGTTATTCCTGAAGTAAGTGTTGGTTATATGCTTGAAATTTCTTATTCAAAATTGAACACACATGCCATATTACATTGTTTGATGCATCACGAGAAAGACAAGAGATGGCTTACTAATTTTTATTTTGCATGCATTATCATAAAGACCATTTGAAAGGTGTGCATGTATTGGACATTTTGGAACTCATACATATTTTGTATCATGTAATAGTCCTTTAAGCACAATCATTTGACTGAATGTATGTTATGAATTTGCGAAGGTCACTTTAGATGGTTAGCCCATACCATGTTGGTTTATATCTGAAAGTATTTCTCTGCTAGAATAAGATTTTATCAATTATTTAAATCATACATTCAAATATATCTCCATTAAGAAATATATGTTATAAAGAAAAAAGTCCCTTGTTTTCTGTAATGTAAGTTTACTTATGTTTTTTTTATGTTTTCTGTTTCCCTCGATTTATTTTGGAGCAGGACTTAGATATATCACAAGACGCAATACTACAGAATGCAGATGAACAGACAGTTCGTAGTCTCAATGGTTGTAGAGTTACAGACCAAATTCTGCGTTTAGTCCCAAGCATTCAGGTTGTGGCCATCACTGTCTAGCTTATTTGCAAACAGATTTTTGTTTTGAATCCTCTTTTGCATCATTTTAGTCTCTCATCATATATCTGGCTTTTGGATTTCAGAATTTCCGAACAACATTGAGATGCATGAGGTTATGGGCAAAGCGTCGTGGTGTTTATTCAAATGTATGGTGGAGAATTTCTGATGAGTTAATTATGCCGTCATTCTTATGATTTTCTTTTTACTTATGGTGTGCTTTGTTTTTTTCACGGGCAGGTTGCAGGATTTCTTGGTGGTATAAACTGGGCATTGCTTGTTGCTCGCATATGCCAACTATACCCGAATGCATTGCCTAATATGCTAGTGTTCCGGTTCTTCAGGGTCTATACTCAGTGGCGCTGGCCAAATCCAGTAATGCTCTGTGCTATTGAAGAAGGGTCTCTTGGGCTTCAGGTTTGGGATCCTAGAAGAAATCCGAAGGACAGGTTTCATTTGATGCCTATAATTACTCCGGCTTATCCTTCCATGAACTCTAGCTACAATGTGTCCTCAAGTACTTTGCGTATCATGTTAGATGAGTTTCAGAGGGGAAATGAAATTTGTGAGGTACGATTCTGTGATTCCAGTTGTGATATCTTCTTTCCCCAACACAGAGAACATATAGGTTACAGGAAAAGATTCCTCATTGACTTGTAATCTGTAAAGTTTTGCCTTACTGGAGTGGTGGTATGCTTGTTCTTGTTAACTAGGTCATGGCTGTATAGTTTTTATTTAAATGATTGATGTTTTATGTACACTATACCTGTTCATCTATGTTTGTGTTAAGCTATGTTTCCAATTTCTGGTGTATTACTTTATATTTGTAGTTGAGTAAGTTTGAATCTATATCTGGGGCCTTAGTAACTCATCTTGGCCATGGTTCGCACTTACTGAGATGGATGTTGGCCTGTGTTAGCGAGTTCTGTTAGATTTTAAAATTGAAGTACTACCAATATTAAAACCAGAAAAAATCTGCAAAAGCTCTCTCTCTCTCGACCTCTCTGTTTCTCTCCGTCTCTCTCTCTCCCTCTCTCCCTCTGTCTCTCTCTCTCCCTCTGTCTCTCTGTCTCTCTGTCTCCCTTTCTCTCTTCCTGAGTTTGATGTTTGTTAGTGCTTGCAGGCTATGGAAGCAAATAAGGCTGATTGGGATACCCTTTTTGAGTCTTATGCTTTCTTTGAAGCATATAAGAATTATTTACAGATAGACATCAGTGCAGAGAATGCTGATGACTTTAGAAAATGGAAAGGCTGGGTTGAGTCTCGTCTCCGTCAACTAACATTGAAGGTGAAACTATTTCTTTTGTTTTATTCTTTGGTCTTTTATCTCTCTCCCCTTAATAATCAGTGATCCCTTATTCATCAATCTGTGAATCCAGATTGAGAGGCACACCTACGAAATGCTGCAGTGTCACCCACATCCAGGTGATTTTTCAGACAAATCCAAACCTTTTCATAGCTCTTACTTTATGGGCCTACAAAGAAAACAAGGAGTTCCAGTCAATGAAGGTGAGCAGTTTGATATAAGGTTAACTGTTGAGGAATTTAAGCACTCCGTCAACCGGTATACATTATGGAAGCCTGGAATGGAGATCCGTGTATCCCATGTAAAACGCAGGAACATCCCTAATTTTGTATTTCCTGGTGGGGTTCGACCCTTACGCCCTTCTAAAGTAACTTGGGTGAGCAGGCGGGTTTCAGAACCAAAGGTTTCTGGCGATGCTCAACCAGATAAGTTAGATGGAGCAGATGGTGGACAGAAGAGAAAACGGGTGGATGATACTATAGAGACTGACTCAAGCTGTGCCAAGTCTGTACATCTCTGCAGTGGGAATTTTCATGAGGTTAGCCCTCCTATCAGCAATCTCAGTTCATGTTCCACAAAATGTGACAGTGTGGATGCAAACAAAAAATTTGAGAATAACATAGCAGTTAGCTTAGGAAAGATAGAAAACCCAGCAGACATTCCTTATCAGAATGGTCAGAATGAAGTTTCGTTGAGGTGTAGTCCACCAATCAACAATCTATCTGCTGCTGCCGATACATCAAGTTCTAAAGAGGCAGAGAAGCTGGCAATAGAGAAAATTGTGGCTGGTCCATATGTTTCGCACCAAGCTTTGCCGGCAGAATTGGATGAGCTTGAAGATGACTCTGAATATAGACATCAAGTCAAAGATTTTTCTGGGAACATGAAAGGCAATCACATGGAACCTTCAGACGATAGTGCATCAGTTGCAGCGCCAGTAAACTCTATCAATGGAGCTGGTCCCTCCACTGGTTCATATAATGGGGGCTTAGAGGAACTTGAGGTCAAACACATAACTTCTGTTTGTACTCATATTTTTCAACTTTCAAATTTTATATCTCATTATTCAATTATGTTCCCCATCCCCTGTACTCTTGTATTCAGCTGCATGTGCAATATATATAGTTAAGGTTTTTGTTTTTTCTCTTTTGGGAAACAATATTATGTGAGTACATGCTACAGATTAAATGGTAAGAACATTTGAAATATACATTGCACCTTTTTCTAACATTTTATCTTCCCTGCCTCACTATCTTTCTTCCTCTCTCAACTTTTATCGCATATAGGATTAGGCACAATTGTCAGGAAAGCATACTGTGTGTAAGAACTTTAGAAAACAAAATGCGTTTCATATTTTATGTGGGATGAAGGGAAATCATTTCGTATTTGATTTTTTGTTCCTAACTGGACAACCTGAATAAGGCTCTCTCTTGCTTCTTTTTATTTGGATAGCACCCAATCTCTTTCCCTTTAATTTATTATGTATGATTATCTACCTTAGCCTTGTTGGTTATCTGTGCTTCTATGTGCTTGTTCATGGAAGCTTTTAACAGTTCATTCTTCTTTCATTGTATGTTTCTTGCTCCAAAGCCTGCTGAACTTATGGCGCCGTCTTTAAATGGAACCCCTTCTGAACCTGTGGCGACGAGGAAGCCAATCATCAGGTATTCAATGATTCTAACAGTTCTAAAATCATCTAAATCAAAATGTTTGTGATTGTATTTTTCAGCAACTGATATTGTCTTGACTCTTGAACCTGTACCTCCCCTTCTATTTGTAGGTTGAATTTCACTTCATTGGCCAACACTGCTGGTAAAAGCTCATAAAGGGATGCTGAGTCTTGAAATCTTATGTGTACCATAAAAAAAATGTTGTTTTTTTTGTTTCCTTTAACCTTTTGTATTAATAATCATAGTTAATAAATTTTGAGTTAGCAAAGCCACATTTTATGTACATGAGAATGCTGTCGGCCTATTGCTTACTGGATGTTGAAAGATGTTTATAAAACCTGTTTGGCTGAGAGGCTTACCATCTGGCAACCTGAGTATTATCTTTGTTCATTTGTTCAAGTTTCAAGTTGGATGTCAATGTTAGAAACGACCTCATTTCACCAATGATTAATAATAGTCTGTGACTACTTAGCTTCTTTTTTTTTCTTTTTTTTTTCCAATGTGAATCATTACATCATTTCCCTAATGATTCGTTACAACAAGAATAAGCCGTGGCTGCATTATGATCGCATACATGTTTAATGTATTGTCACATCTTTTATTATGCTACAGCATCACATCTTTTACTTTATGCTTGGCAAAATCTCGGAATCAACTCAACTCAACATAAGTCTATTCGAAATCAACCCATTTAGTAATCGAATCAAATATCTTTTGTTGGAAAAAATAAAATTATTAATACAAAGTTGACGGCAGGGAGAGATACAACTGTAGTTTGTGCAGGTTCTATGCAAGTTTTAATTGGGTTCTCATAAAATTCACATACATCATGCAAAGACCATTTTGCTATATGCTTAGACAAGTACATGTTTCCTGATATGACAAAGGGTCAACCCTAGTCTAGGCTTCTTGGTTGAAAAGCTAAACTTGGATCTAACTGGGTTTGGATAGAACACTAACACATGGCATGTGAAAATGGGTCAGATTGAATAATAGTGTTAGTGTGTATAATTTGATCCGTACAATTGTTAAAAACGTCAAAGGACATGATGAGAAAAAGGAAGGTTTGGATTGTTAAAATTTTGGTCACACTCAAGTTGTATTGCTCTCTGACTCTGTTAACACTGTTGGAAAAAACTTACGTGTCCTTTTCATTTCATATACCCGTGATTTCTTTCTTTTCCAAACTCTCATCCACCACCTAAAAAACGCACCCATACATCCATCTACACACTGAGTCTCAGAGAGAGAGTGAGAGAGAGAGAGAGAGAGAGAGAGAGAGAGAGTCTCAGAGAGAGAGTGTGTGTGAGAGAGAGAGCGAGAGAGATGGAAGAGGAGAAGTTGGACTATGCGCTGGTACCACTGGGTCTGTTTGTGTTGGGAACATATCACGCTTGGCTGCTCATCACCATACTGCGTTATCCAATACGAACTGTGATTGGCATCAATGCTCAGTCTCGACACCAATGGGTCTTATCCATGATGAGTGTCAGTCCCCCATCTCCTCTCTCTACCATTTCTTGTTTGAATTTTTCACTTTTTGATGGGTAGTGGGTCTTTGAATTTTGTTTCTTTTTAAAGGGTATTGTGGCCATGAAACTAGAATTACATCCATATGACAAAAAATCTAGGCAAGTAAATCCCTTTTTTCGGTTTATTTGACCTGCATGATCTGGGCATTACCATAATTGGGTCATCATTTCCTTGTAGCCTCCAAAAGGCCATGGTATGTGTTCAGGGGGTAGTCATCTATTCAATTAGTTCCTCTTACAGTTTTGAGTTAGCTACCAGAGTAGGGTGCTTGGAAACTAGGGAATAATTCTTGATATGATTCTTTTGAGATGAGTCTTTGGACCAAGGAAAATTGTTGGACATTTAGACTTTTAACTTCTAAGCATCGTTTAAAGGGTTTCGAAAGATTATTGTTTTTATCTTCTGTTTCTGGTGAGGCTGTTCTCAAATTAGGTACTTATTAGAATTTAGAACTCTATTGTATATATTATATACATATTGGCTTCTACAATCCTAAGAGACTACATATGTGAAGTTTATGGGGAGATCCCTTTGCTCCGTTCAGAAGTACATAAAACAATTAATGAACCAAGCTTCATTACACATTTAAGTTAGTTAAAGAAAGAAAAGGCATTGTATTACCTTTCATGTTAGGATTTTCAAGATCTAAATCTAATTAAGAGGCTTCAATTTGAGCATTAGTTGTTAGCTTTATAAGCTACCTATCCCATGAATTGAAGATTGTAGTTGGATTCATGAACTGAGTTAGACTGATCTATGGAAATATCATTAATTTGGTGGAATTCTGGTTAATTCATAGACTTTTTGGTAGGGCAAGTTTCTCTGGGAGTTGGATATCCAAGTTTTCTATCTTGCTTGACTTCTGCTAGCTAGGCTGTCCATACTGATAAATTCAAGTACATTTTTCGATCAACTATTTTTCAATTCAATCCCTACTTTTGTTAAACCTTAAACTATTATCTAAATTATGGTCGGACTAACTTTTCAAAAACAAATATTAGAAATTGAGTATTGGTCCAATGTTTAAAGAGTTAACAAGCCTTACTCTCCATTATTTTCAGGACCCCTTGAAGAATGGTGTTTTGGCTGTTCAAACAATACGCAACAACATAATGGCATCTACACTTTTGGCAACAACAGCTATCACTCTCAGTTCTCTGATCAGTGTATTTGTCAGCAGTACATCAAACTCGAACACAACTTCAAAATTAATTTACGGCAACAAGACCCCCATTCTCTCTGCAATCAAGTACTTTTCTATCTTGCTGTGCTTCCTTGTTGCCTTTCTCTTCAATGTGCAGTCTATTAGATACTATGCCCATGTTAGCTTCTTGGCCACTGTACCAACATGGCAAGGTAGAAAGGATTGCATCGAGTACGTTGCACGAAACTTGAATCGAGGAAGCTACTTTTGGTCCCTTGGATTGCGAGCTTTCTACTTGTCATTTCCCCTCTTCCTCTGGATCTTTGGTCCCATCCCCATGTTTGTGGGTTGCTGCATTATGTCCTTTGTTCTCTATTTCTTGGACACAACCACCAGTTTTACACGACATCTTCACAATCACTCAATCAAAGAGGTGAGAAGAGATGATGTGGAATCAGTTGGACAATCATCATAAGGTCTATTGGAAATTACATTACACTGCTATGATTGGTTGTAAGTCGATATAAGGGAATCTCTATTGTATTAGAATATTAGTAGGTTTTTATCTTAGATATCTCCAGTGTATATTATTATATATAGTGTAACTGTGTATGTGTTTTGATTCTTTGCTTTTGTATTTCAGAAAGAACGTAGTTTAAGATCTTGGAGGTTATGGGATGCATTAGTTTTGTAAATTGTTTGGAAGATTTTTTATCTGCGCTGAAGAACAAAGGTCAGAGCAGTATCCCCCCCTTTTTAATTGGAAACAAGAACTAATTTATCATATCAGACTGCAAGTGTTTCATTGTCATCCCTGCAACCATTGCACATCTTAAAGTGGCTCTGCCTTTTAAGCTTGGCAGAGATTTTCTATCTTTGTGGTTTGTTATTCTGGACCCTGATTGACGGCCTTTATCCAACCTTGCACATGTCATCAGAGGAATTCTAATACTATCCCACTTAGGTGTGATAGTGTTGTTGAAAATGTCATGACAGGTTCCATAACATGCATTGCATTCCCTACTCCCATCTCCTTTATTGGCCTTCCTCAAATCACAATTTGATATTTTCCATGTTTGATTTCAATATTTGTATCATTATGCCTGTGATCCAAAATCCCAAATATTCAGTATCTGCCTTTCTAAGCATATACACTAGGGAAGAGGAAAATGTTGAGCCGTGCACAAGACAAGCCAAGAAATCTGCTCAAATTAATAAGTACTATGCCACAACAAAAAAAAAGGTTAAGTGATCATAACAAGTTCCACAATCAACAGTCAATGCAGCCTCTGTGTGAGTCATGAAGAATTACACAAGTTTACCATGGACTAGTCTTAGATTACTTGGGAGTATAATCTTAGATTACTTGGGAGTATGACAAATGTTGTTGAATTCGGGCATTTTCGTTGCCTCGGATTGCATATCTAATTGTCTGTTTAAGCAACTAGAGAGAAACTTCCTTATCACTGGAATAGGAAGAGGTGGCATTCTCACTGTCTATCATTGACTCTCTCTCTTCTCTCTCTCTCTCTCTCTCTCTCTCTGTGCCGTGACACTAGCTTGTCCCTATCACGGGTATAGACAAGTTATTTTCAAGCAACTATGGTTTGGTGACTGCTGGTCCAAGAAAGATTGATGGTCTGCTTGAAAGTTGAATCAATGCATTGGATGAACGTGCCCTGGTTTAGCGTTTAAAACATTTCAACTCTGAGTCTCTTTATCAATCGGGTTCCCAAGTAGTACCTGCACTAGTAAAGTCAACGTGCCATTTGTCTTTTTCTGGTCCATAATGTGCCATTGAGTAAATTTCACATACTTGGTAATTGATGGTCAGATTCCAATCCAAAAATATATATTTGTCAAAGAAATCTAGGCCGTCAAATCATGACTGGTTACATTAAATAGTGATATAGTTAAGGACCTTAAGATTGGTCTGTCTTAGCCTTAAACAGTGAAAGTGTGTCACTACCCACATTCTAAGATAGAGGAAGACAGAGAGAGCAAGTGGGAGAGAGTAGAGAGAGAGAGAGAGATGGTATTGGAAGTGGATCGCTTGGACTATTTGCTGGTACCAGTGGGTCTGTTTGTGTTGGGAATATACCATGTCTGGATACTCATCACTGTGCTGTACGATCCCACACGAACTGTCATTGGCGTCAATGCTTGTACTCGCCAGCAATGGGTCTTCTCCATGATGACTGATAGTCCCTCTTTCTCTCTCTCTTTCTTTTTATGTATGCTTTTTGAATTCACTGTTTTCTTCTTTAATATGTGGTTGTGGATGACAAAAAGTAAGAACTTGACAAGTACCTTTTTTTTTTTTTTAGCATCTGGATCACTATTTCTTTGTAGCCAACAAAAGGGTAGATGATATATTCAAGCTAATGATGGATATTAGACTTAATTAAGTTCACTCCATCAATTTCAGGACCCTATGAAGAATGGTGTTTTGATTATACAAACAATACGCAACAACATAATGGCATCTACCCTTTTGGCAACGACAGCAATTACTCTTTGTTCTCTGATCACTGTGTTTGTGAGCAGCAATTCAAGCTCTGATAGCTCTGTATCTCAATTAGTTTATGGAAATTACACAATTAACACTCCCCCTCTGTCTTCAATCAAGTACTTCTGCAGCATTTTGTTGTGCTTTCTTGTTGGCTTTCTCTGCGATGTGCAGTCTACTAATACTATGCCCATGTTAGCTTCTTGGCTACCCTGCCAACTTGGAAAGACGAAACAGATTTTATTGAATATGTTTCAACAACTTTGAATCGAGCAAGTTACTTTTGGTCCCTTGGATTGAGAGCATTCTACCTCTCAATTCCTCTCTTTCTCTGGATCTTTGGGCCAATACCCATGTTTGTTAGCTCATGCATAATGTGTCATATTCTCTATTTCTTGGACACAACCAACAGTACTTTTCACAACTTATTCACACCCAACCATTCAAAGAGGAAAGGAGAACCAATGATGTGGAATCAATTGGTCAATCATCGTAAGTTTTGTTCAATATTACATAATACTGTTACAATTGGTTGCTCTTAAGTCAAAATAGTCAAGATAACCAATTCTGTATATGTATTCTAGTTTAAATATTATTTTGTGTGTATTGTATGTGTATTTTTTTGGGGGGGTAGAGATTTATGTGTCTTTGATTCTTACAGTTGATGGTAGAAAAATTGTAGTTTAGTCTGAAGATCTAGTTGTTCTTGATTCTCAGGGAAAATCCTGGTCTTGAGGACCTCAACCTTCGCCATCCTCTACTTACAGGCTAAAACTCAGTTTGTGCCTCTAATGTTGCTGGATAGTCTGCAATATGTCTCTTTCTGGTTGCTAAGTACTCCTAATAGGTAATGCTGTAATTCTGCAAGTTTGGGACAGGACTTGAAATGTTTCGCTGTCATCTCTACAAGCATTGCGTAGCTGTGAAGGAGGTGCCTTTGCTTTTATGCTTGGCAAAGATGTGCTATCTTCTTGTTCTGTTACTGTGAGTCCTGCTCATCTTTCTTTTCAAAATCTTAGGATTTACCAACTCAAGGTGTCATCAACTGAGAATTGGCAGCTTACTTTTTAGCATGGATAACTTCATCTGTTACACATATTTGGCATATATGTGCCATCATAACTTAAAAACTTTCATGTTTTCGATCACACAACTACACAAGCAGTATTCGACCTTGAAGGTGTCGTAAGAGGGTTCATGGATGAAACCTCTAGAGAGTACTTCTCCATGGTTTAACCAAACATTCTTGTGCTACAAATTTTCTCCTTATCCTGCCTTGTCATTCACTCTATGGTCGAAAAAGCTTTTGATTTTGACTGTAGAGAATGCTAAATTGTACTATTATTTCCCCCACTTCATTCTGACAAACAACAGAACAGGCTATCATGATTGACAGGTTGACTGCTAGTCCCGAGCCAATTAAGAAAATCCAACTTGCATTGTTGTATGCGTATTAGTTCATGAAAGATCAATCTGAATATATGACTGGTGCCTGGTGGGAAGGTACAATCACAACTTCAAACCTTCTTTTGGAAATATATACATGATGGCCGGTAAATGTGGCAAACCCACTTCACCATGATTGACAGGCACCAAAAGAGAAATGTGCCAGATCGACTGCAATCTACAAAATGATCCAAAACCAGGGAAAAGGATGCATCTGTATTGTAACTTGTCATGTATGAATCTAATCTTCATATGAGTCTGCACCATAAGATCAGCAGAATCAGTATTCATTGACAGGCCCTTCAAACCATCCATCATAAATTAACTGAGCTTTCAGCGCGCATAGGGTCTAGACATGAAAAGGTCGACTTAGACACAGTAATTCTCTACCTGTCTGGCCAAACATGATAAGTTGAAATCATATTTTCAGAAACATGTAATTGCTGACAAATGAAAGGTTTTTGGAACTTTGCCGAGACTATCTAGTTTCCAAATTGATACATCATTTGATGATCGAGTACACTGTGATGATTAGACTTCAAATCAACAAGTACAGTTTCCTAATTTATGATCATATCGTGATATATCTCTGTTCAAGAGACGTACAATCAATTATGATCGGTATTTTGTTTTAACCTTTGAGATATTTTACCATACAAACACTGCATCACTTGCACCTACCATTCAAAAGTTGGAAACTACACCCTAGCTACTAAATGTACCCTTAAAAAGATTTAGAGTCCGATTGAATTCTTGAATTTGAATTTAAATTTTAAATTTATGAATTTGAAAACTTTAGATTTGAAATTTTATTGTTTGGATACAAAATTTAAAGGTGAAGATTTCATTGAGGATTTCAATTTAAGATTTTTTTTTTTTTTTTTTGTACAGTTTAAGAAATTAAAGATATGATTAAGAATAAAAAAGAGTGCTGCTATTTGCACACCCTAAATTTCTCTTTGCACACCTTTTCTTGAAAAAAAAAAAAAAAACTCAAAGGAAAAGACCATTTGGCCCTTCCCTCACCCACACACCCCATCCCCATCTCCCCCCCCATACACACCCCACCCCTCACCTGCAAATTTCCCTCACCTGCAATTTTTTTTTTTTCTTCTTCACCGTCGCACCCTCCACCCTTTATCTTCTTCTTCTTCCCCCCACCCCAACCACCTACCCCCGAGCCCTCCCCTCCTCTCCTCTCCTCTCCGACTCCTCCCCCCTTGCTCTGTTTTTTTTCCCTCCGCCGATCACCACCTTCCTCGCACCAGCAGCACCACATTCCTCGCAGAACCACCACCGCGCGCCACCACCTTCCTCGCAGCTAGCTCACCGTCGCGCGCCGGAGAGAAGATAACTTAAAAAAAAAAAAAATTGGAGTGGGTTCGGCGGACCAGTGCCGAACCCGATGGTTTCGTTCGGTAAGTACCCACCAAACAATCCTATTCTATTCGGCGGGTACCTGTCGAACGAAACCACCGGGTTCGGCACTAGTCCGCCGAACCCGCTGCATTTTTTTTTTTTAAATTTGTTTGGCTGTCTGCTGGGTGAGAGGAGAGAGGGAAGGAGAGAGAGAGAGAGAGAGAGAGAGAGGGAGCGCTGCGCGCGGTGGCTGGAGGGCTGGGGTGGTCGGGGCTGGGTTGGGCGCGGGGAGGGTGGTGCAGCAGGGAGGAGAGAGAGGGGTGGTGCATGGTGGTGGGCACGGGGAGAGTGGTGCAGCAGGGTGGTGGGCGCACGGTGGTGGTGCTGCGCGCGGGGAGGGTGGTGCAGCAGGGTGGTGGGCGCAAGGTGGTGGTACTGCGCGCGGGGAGGGTAGTGCAGCATGGTGGTGGGCGCGGGGAGGGTGGTGCAGCAGGGTGGTGGGCGCACGATGGTGGTGCTGCGCGCGGGGAGGGTGGTGCAGCATGGTGGAGAGGTGGGGAGGGGGTGTGTACGGGGGGGGGGGGGGGATGGGGATGGGGTGTGTGAGTTTTGGATGTGTGTGTGTGTTTTTTTTTTCTGTTTAGGGAGGGTGTGCAAAAAGAAAAATGGATGGGGGTGTGTGGGTGAGGGAAGGGCCAAATGGTCTTTTCCCTTGAGTTTTTTTTTTTTTTTTTCAAGAAAGGGTGTGCAAAGAGAAATTTAGGGTGTGCAAATAGCAGCACTCATAAAAAATAAGAAATATAATTTTAATTTTCATATATTTAATTTAGCAATATATGATAAATATTTAAAATAGACAATCAAACATAAATGTAGGTTTAGCTTAGTTGGTTGATGGTCACTAAAGGCTGGAAAAAACGCCGGAGCAGTGGCCGAAAAAGTCACCGGAGGGGGTGGCCAGAAAATTCGCCGGGGTGGTCGCCAGTGATGGTGGCCATAGGTGGTGAGAGAGAGAAAAAAAGTAGGGTAGTAGAATTTCAAATAACTAGTTGGATAATGTATTTGAAATCCACAAATTTGGGCTTTTCAAATTCATCTTGAATTTAAATACACGGATTGCATTTGGTGCAATGTCCCCACCAGAGACAAAGTCTTAGGCTTTAGGATAAGTCCCAAATGAACGGGAAGCATGACATTGCTCCAGGGACAATATGGATGTTCATGACCCCTCTTACACCTACACCTTACTCACTCTCTCTCTCTCTCTCTCTCTCTCTCTCTCTCTCTCATATATGCAAAAGTCAGATGTACGTACGTCACTACAAAAAAAATAGACTTTTAGTTACAACAAAAAACCTTGTAACTAATGCTATGTTTAGTCACAAGCTATATAGTGACAAATTTTTTCTTGTAATTAAATCCTCAGTTGTAGCTAAAACTATTAATAACAAAAGTTATTGTAACTCATAGTCTATTTAATTAGTCACAACTATAACTTTTAGTTACGGGACTTTTATTTACAACATAATCACAACGCTTCTTGTGACTAATACATTTATTCACAAGATTTACACTTTGAGTCACAAATTATGTTGCGACTAAAAACCTTATTTTTTGTAGTGTACATATATAGTTGGAAGATGAGACGTATAGTTTCCATCATAAGAGCTACTGCTGACACTCATGAATATATGAGAGATGATATGCATAGTGAAAGAATTCATTGTTTTTGGTTCTTTCCTGGCAAAGAAAAAGCGTGTTATCCGGTCAAGCCCAGTAAGAATTAATTGATCCCACTAGACAGTAGTAGGCTAGTAGCCCACCATATACAAGAATAATCTTAAACTAGCTCCCATGTCCATTTCTTTTCTTTTGGCTGATCAACTCTATTTCTTTTCTTGTCAGGCTGCATGTGATATATATTCCATTTGTATGTGTGCTCCAACTTCAAAAGTAATCAATTTCGTCCACTTAAATACCCCTATCTATTTTGGTGGTTGGAAAGAGGTTTAGTTAATTTGTTTTTCAATGCACATGAGTAGAATCGAACTTTGAATCTATCTTAGGCTAATCCAAACATCATCAATATGCATTAATTAATTAGAACGGTATTATTATTAACAGTGAATATTTTATTCCATTGGATCATAGAGAACAATTTGATTGGCTTCCTCGATCCGAATGGATAAGATATGGATTTCATAGTCACTTCAATTGCACACATTGGGATCAAATCAATGCAATAGAGCCAATTATGTTATCAACCACATTAACAAGAAGTCATCAACTTCTAGCTTACTCAGTTACTCAAAACTCAAAAGAAAATATACTGCGACATAATAGAATTACAACTGCAGGTGATGATCTACATGAAGTACTTGCATGCACGGATAATATAATCATTCATGCAATATTAGCTAGCTTAACTTATCCCTCATGAATTTGCAAAGCACCATGAAAACTACATCTCGATTAGTCAAACAAATTGAGGTGGTCGAGTCGAGAAGTTCGATATTAATTAATATTAAAAAAAAGTTCACTGACTTAACTTTTTAATAAGATTCGTTCACTTTACTTGAAGATAGATTTTGGACCTTCCCCTATAAGCAAGATTCTGTTCTGGAAAAAGGAAAGAATAAGAAAGATAGAAGGATCGAACATTTCACTGTCAACTTTTATTATATATATATATATTTGACCAATATATATATAGAATCATTTTTCTCTTATTTAATTTCAAAATAAGAAAATGAATTCTGGAGATCAGATTTAGAATTCTATTCAATTACAAGAAAATAAATTAATCTCGATCAGGCCAAAAAAATGAGTTAATGGATAATGAATCAATTAAGTAATATATAAATAACATCGAAGTAGCAACTCTACTTTACTGAGACATATATGTTTCTCATTCATTGGGTTGTATATATAATAAATTCATGAAAGCATATAAACCAAATCTTTTATGTTTTATCATAAAATTAAAACACAAACGCACACACATGAGCATTAAGATAAACTGTATATATCAAAACACCAATTAGCTAGGGAGTAGGTGAACCCAAATTAATTCATCAATATTATTGCTTGTGTTGATGATTCACATTTAGTTAACAATTCTCATTTGGATCATGGCAACTTGGTTACTGTAAGATGCTAGAGATCACAATTTATACTTCAATTTGTGTTTACAATTACACTAGTGAGAGAGAGCTAGCTAGAGGGGTCACAACTCACAACCTCGATCCATTGATATACTTTCATAAAGGCAAAAGATACTAAGAAATATTAATTAAGACAGCTCTAATATATACCTAAGCAACATTTTTAGAAAATATCTGCTGCTAGATTTACACTTCCATCATATGGAAATGGAAATCATTAACTCATACTATCAGGGCAAATTAAATGCGTTAATATTGACTAGGATATATGAATATGCAAAATTTCTAACTCCATCTTAATTTCAATATTGCAAGCTCTATATATATATATAAGATTTCATATAGCACAAGTGCAAGAAGAAAATATACAAGAAAATTAAACTGATTGTCGATCTGTATGATCGAACAATCATAGAGTTATACATTTCAGTTCAACAACTACTTCAGCCCCTTTCAAACATGCAGCTCCAAGTTGCAACTTTAATCTGTCCATAAAAGGCATCAGAATGTTCTCAGAGATTATCTTAATCCTTGGCTAAATGCAAGTTAATAAAAGCTAGCTAGAGATAGATCGATGAAAGAAAGGCTAAATATATATATATATATATATATCCCATTAAGGGGTTTAAGCTATAGATCGGCATCACTGGATTCCATGTACGTATATAACTTACAAACCTAGTAAAGATTTCCAACTAAGATAATGTGAAAAACTGTGTTGGAGATCGATACACACTGAAAAATTAAATTCAACAATTGAAATTCTTTGACTTGGTAGCCCAACTAGCTAGGCTAGTTTTAACATGTCCTTCACATAAAAATAATGAATACACATGATCAACAGATCCCATCGATTTCACATAATATATATGCTCATCACCTGAGGAATTAAGGAACTTAATTAATTAACCTAACCTAACAAGAAAGCATAAACAACTTGATTTCATCGATCTCCATGATTGCAAATTGAAAGTAGAACTGCGGCTCTGATCGATCTGCTTGCCCATTTCAAACTGTAAAACACAAGATCGAGCAACCATAAGTTCATCTGCTATATATATGCATATATGCCTATACAAGTCATATATACAGTAGTACGTACGTACTGCTGCAAGAACAAAATGGAAACATAAATTAGAGCATGTATGATGAAATTAACAGAATACAATTAAGGAATTAATATATAATATATTAATTAAATATGGGAGGTAGCTAGGTGGAGGAGGGTAAGGGCCTAAGGGGTTGAGTAGGTAGGCAGCTTAATTAGCTAAAGAGCTAGCTAGGTGATGACAGAAGCATAGAGAGCACAAAGGAGTGAGATGCATAGTTCCATTGCAAGTCGTCCATCTGTGCTCTCTATCTTCTGTCAACAACATGCATCCCATCCCATCCCATCCCATCTCTACTTCCCACATCGATCCCTACCTCTCCCTACCACCTCCATCTCGATCTCTACCCTAATACCCTAAAAATGAGATTAATATATAGAAAATCAATTAATGTACATATATGGTCTGCCACCAGTGGTCTCTATTTATAGGAGAAAAGGAATGAACACACCTGCCCACCCAAAAAGCTAGAATTCATTCATTCATGGTAAAAGAGACGGTAGATATCAGATATGTACTAGCTCTAGCTGGTGAAAGTTTTCACTTTTCAGTACATGTGTATATATGATATGACTCAGAAATGACAGTGATCCCAATATATACAACTCATCTACTGTACGTGATCTACTTGCAACCGTCTATCACGAGATCAAATTTGCTCAAAAGGACAGGACACTCTTGATTTGTAACTTCCTGACCAACCCCACACCGCACACTTTCCAAAGTAGTAAATTGACCATATTTGCATATATAAGTACCCTATATATTGCATGCCATTTGAGGCAGTGAAGATTTTTTTTTACCACCAGTGCTTTAATGAGTGAGGAATATACTCCCCCGTGTTTGGATGAACTAGTACTATTACTGGTAGGTTTGAATGATTCACAAATCTCAGTACTGTACTATATATATATATATATGCATATACATATATGGGTATATATCTATCTACTCCTCCTACTAATTTCATAATTGTACTGATTGATCAGATCATGATCCTAACTGCATGTATATATCCCCATGTGCACTAAGGATTTCCATAATCCTTTTGAGATCATATATATACATACTTATACATGTATATGGTTAGTTGAGTCATTACGCAGATTCCAGATCATGGTGCATATATGATGTGGTCATAAAATCTTGCTCATCATGCATATATACATATATATATATATATGTGTGTGCTATATATATATATATAGTTGTTATGCTTTATCATCTCTTATGTGTGAGCAGTGAGCATGAGAGTGAGACCCACAAAGCACAAAGCACATGGAATGAATCACACATATATATATATATATATATATAAACAGTACAGTGATTAATAAGTCAAGGTATACGTAATTGTGGAACGCTTTGAATTAAGTGGTTGAAATAGAGACACTTTACTGGCACAAAGCAATCAATCTTCGCATTTGCAAAGTCAATTAATTACTACTTTTACTAGAGCCAAACTGACACATATGCATGCTCGAATATAACTTGAACGATTCAAAGAGAAAAATGCCAGATCGATGAATTTATTCTTATTAATCTTTATATATGACAGCACCTTTAAAGCTACCCAGCCACTTAATTAAATTTGGACCCATCCCAACCACAAGATCTGTACCATCTCTAGAACGCGCGCACAGAGTGTATCTGCATATATATATATATATATGTGTGTGTGTGTGTGTCCATATATTGTTGGGAGTCACCATCACCTCCACAAATTAATTAAAGATATATGATGAGTGAGAAGAGTCATCGATCACAAGTGAAATATTGATCAATATTACAATCTGGATATTAGTATTTCCATGAAATATAAAAATATATGAATTGAAAGAGCCCAAAAATCTGAACGCACATATGGTCATGTAGACGCAGGACCACTGTACTGTCTGTACGTGGTCCAATATTGACTGGATCATCATCATAAATGTTTTCTTTTTCTTCTTTATTCATACAAGATATATATTAACCTAGCTAGCTAGCTAGCTATAGGAACTAAACTACATTTCTGTACCCCTTCGATCCCACCCCATGTTACTTGAGCTAATTCATGACTGTGCATAATTGCATATATATCATAGTATCACACCCTACCTTAATTACTTCATGTCTACCTTAATTTTCATAGATACGTATTATTGAATTCATCTCTAAATCCATATATTAGTACTATTGAATTCTTCATATAAACATACCTAGCTAGCTAGCTATTTGGACCCTTAAAGAGTGTCATGCATCCCCATATCGATCGTAAGATCTCATCGGCAACTTGCATGATTAATTAGTGTTTAATTAATTTCCTCTAGAGAGAGAGAGAGAATGAATATGGGTTTGCTCTTTACGTCAGGGATGAATGGATGATATACCATTATCGCAACTTGGCAAGAAGCATGGAGGGGATGGTATTTGAGAGCATCCCTCAACACACATTCCTTATCCCCATATATTTCCCCTCTCTTGTCTTCATCACACTACTTTTTTTTTTGGTCTTCATCACCCTACTTATTAAAGTGAACGACCATAATGGCCGGGGCGGTGGGATGCTACTCTGTTCACCACCCCAGAACAATACTGTGCATCCTAACACGTGGCGACACCCCATTATCTACTTCCTCGGTCGGTCTCTATGAGAATGAGATAACGATCTGGGATAACCCTGAAAAAATCTTATCATTGGTTAAAATACAATACCCATCTCGATCCCAACATTTCCTTTTCCCCTATCCCCGTGTAATGAAAGATGTCTTTTCAGTGTTCAAAGTTATGAGAAATTATTTAAAAGGTGGACCCACCGACTGCCGTTTTTGGAGAGTGCATTATTTTTCGAATTTTGAGCTTTCCCCTTTTGGATTGGAACATTTGGTGATGGGAGAGGTTGATTGGCTAATGGGGTTCTCTTCTCTTTTGTTCTGCCTCTCCTCTCGAACATTTTAGAATCATGCTTCAATTATTAATACTTTAATATCTATCTTTATTTCTTTGACTAGTCTTGGAACCATGAATGGTGCCAGTATATAGTATGTACCATAGGGTGGCGTTTTAAGTAGGCTATAAACTTATTAGATGCAAAAATTTAAAGGCATAAACTTTTTAAATGATTATAAAATAATAATTCCATTAATATTTATGATGGGAAGTTTTATTCATTCAAGCACTTTTTAAAGATTCTTACTGCACAGATTCTGATTAGTGAGAAGTTGAGAACCAGTTTGAAAAACCACATTCTGACATGGTTGTGAAAAAATAAAATTGAAAATAAAAACCATGTGTGGATAATGTGATCTTGTGGAGGTTATAGATCCAGTTACATAAAGACCATATCTCTGTGAATGGCCCAAGGCATCTGGTTCTGCAAAATGATGGACTAGCACAATAGAATTAATGCCCAAACTAAGAGTAATAGCTAGTTCCAAGAGTTTCAAATTTGAGCCTGTCTTGGACTTAGCAAAGAATAACTCTGGGCCTAGCTCCCCGGGCAAGAGGAGAGATATTTCTTCAGTGTGAAGTGGGGTAGTTGTACTGCATGTATGGTACGACGTTTAATGATAAAATGAGAAATGTTCTTATTTCAAATAAAATTTACAATCTTTTAAAATAAATATAACAAATACTACGTAACCTTTGCTAACCAAGAGTTTTTCAAGTAAAGGTGAGAAAGTCAAAGAGTTGAAATGCCAAGAAGGCAATAAGTTGACCTCATATCCTTAATTAATATCAACTGAGCAAAGAATTCTTAGCCCAAAAAAAAAAAAAACCAAATAATTAATTAGAGGGTACGAAAATTAAAAGTCAAAATGACCTAGCTAGGAAGTACAATTGGATTAATTAGAAGAGAAAGAGCCCAAGGAATATGCAGAGGATAATAGTTGTGGAATCGATGACAGCTGCTGCAGGCACTGCACTAACTGAACCACCATTATTGTTGTGATCTTGTGATGAATCGTTTGTTGCATTATTCTGGTTTTTGGTTGGTGGAGGTTGAGGTGGGCTCGCTGTCTCCAAGACTTTGACAATCATCTTCTGACCTCTCTCACAGTGTCCAGCAACCCCACTGATGAAATAGAACAAACCAGGTCGGTCCAATATGACCACTGTGTAACCATCGGTGGAGACGAAAATGGGATGGTCCGAATTGCATTTATTGTACTCCTCTGCGGTCACCACCATTACTGAGTCTGTGTTTTCCTTGTAATGGAAATCTAAGTCCATATGCAAACAAAGCATTTAAAATATTAAAACATCATATATAGCTAGTGACATAAAAGAAAAGGCAAAAGCAAATTATGTATGACGATTTTTTTTTTCTTCTTGATTACAAATTAAGCAGACAGTTTAAAGTGTATTATGTGTAGTACTCACAGACAGTGTCATCAACCTTGAACCTCTGTTTTGAGGCCCAATTGTTGTACATTTCTTGGTCATTAGATTTGGGAACCTTCCATCCATTCATGTCTCCAACTCTAAATTGAGTACAAGTTACAAGAAAGACTTGGAAGCTAGAAAGAATAAAAAATAAGAGCACTAATACATTGGAGGATTCCATTATCGAAGTACTTTGGTTGGGTTCTCTAGGAAGCTTTTGCTTGGTAGATCGAAGTAATAGTTTGATTAGAAGAATATATAAAATGAAGAGTTTAGTTGATGAAGTGGGGTTAATTACTTGGTTGGACTTATAAAGAGTGTTGAAGTTGAAGATTGTTATTGATCTGTTGGGAAAATGGTGATAGGATTCTTAGGAGTGAAAAGTGGAGGTGGTGAGCTTACTATTGGGCATATATTGAGCTTAAAGGGGGATATCTTTGACTTGGTATACAACTGTTTTCAAACGGCAGCTGAGGCTGTTGAGTGAAATTAGCTGAGATAGGAATATAGGATAAGTATAATTAAGCAAAGCTACTTAAAAAGTGAATTTATTATTCATGTCAGATTTTATTTCCATAATAATTATTTTTGGTTTTAATTTTACTGCACCGGCCATACGCAAATTTTGGCGGTTTCTTGTATGAGTGAAGGGCATATATACCGATTTGAACCTAAGTTTTTACTTTGTTAATATTTTTATATAATAATTTTATTAAGTCATCGCTTTTGATTTCGCATGTCATTCATGAACTTTCTATGGATCACTATTTTATGCAGATAACTCGATCATACTTTTGGTGTACATATTCATTAATTTCAAATGTTTCTTGCTCTTATAAATTTATCTTTTGATATAGAAATATATAGTTACTTCTAATGCTTTCTTTTCCATTCAATATTAATATTCATTGAGATATTTGAAGAAACTAATTAATATACAAATATATTAATAATATTCTATCGAGTGGTGATAAAGAGTGTTTTGTTAAACTCACTGATTTTATTTACAATATAATATTTTTTATTTTTTATTTTAAATTTAATGAATTATTCAGCTCCTTTGTATTTAGAGTTTTAGATCAAGTTTTTACTTAATGATTGTTATTTAATTTTTATTAATAATTTTCTTTTTGGTAGTATGGGTCAAAGCCTGCAATAAAAAACACCAAACTAGCTACCCAAGCACTGCCCTCGGCCTAGTTACAAATTTACAATCAAGAAATGGGCCACATGCCCAATATGATGGGCCGGAGTACTACAAACCCAAAGTCATGATTACATTTTATACAAATGACCATCGTATAAATTTATTACTAATGTTAAAATAAAGGGCAAATTACACAAAAGTACCTCAACTAACCACCCTATATCACTTGAGTACCCCAATTACAAAAAGTTGCTCGTAGGTACCTCAATTACTGATTTTGCACATCCACGTACCTCCGTCAACTTTTCCGTCAGGCCTGCCGTTATTTGTCCACGTGGCACACTAGAAACATGCCACGTGGATAACAAAAAAAAATAATAAAAAAAATTTAAAAAAATGAACTAATTATTTAAAAAAAATTAAAAAATTAAAAACTAAAAAAAAATAAAAAATAAAAACAATAAAAATGGAGCAGCACCCCTCCCTCCGCTCTCCGCCCTCCGCCTCCCACCCCTCCCCCGAGACCCACCCAACCCCAGCCACCCACCCCTCCGACCCCAGCCACCTTGCCGGCGACCCCAGCCACCACGCCGGCGACCCACCCGACCCAGTCACCGTTTCGACTATGCCATCCGGGTTTTATCAGTTTCTACTGCTTACCCTCCTGCCAAAATCACAACACTAGTCATTCAATCAATCTGTACCAGTGTTCTTTATTTGTGTTTCTTGGTGTCCGGCATCGGTGGAGCCATTTCCATTGCCAACACAAACGGATTGGATGTTTTGTTCATCTCAGTAATCTTGCTAAGCCTGGTTTGGACTATGCAAGTTATCAAGAACACACTGCAAGTCACTGTCTCACGCATCAAGTACATGCACTTCGCATGTGGAACAGAAATTGACACACATGAGGCTTTTTGGGACACAGTTAAACACTTGACTGGGAGTATCTGTATTGGCTCCATCTTGGTTCCAATTCTCGGCGTTATTTGGGGCTCAGCCCGAGCCATGAAATTGATTGCAGGGGATACAGATGAGTTTCTGTTTTCATGTGCCAACTGCTATTCAGGAATGGCTTCAACACTGGTGATGTATGGGAATCGCTAGGGTTTTGTGCACGTAGGGGTCTATAATAAGGGCTTTGTGCAGGCATCATCTGATACATGGGAGATGTTCACGAGCATAGGACTGAAAGAATTAATTGACTTGGAGGTCGCCGGCGTGGTGGCTGGGGTCGCCGGCAAGGTGGCTGGGGTCGGAGGGGTGGGTGGCTGGGGTTGGGTGGGTCTCGGGGGAGGGGTGGGAGGCGGAGGGCGGAGGGAGGGGTGCTGCAAGTGCTCCATTTTTATTGTTTTTATTTTTTATTTTTTTGAGTTTTTAATATTTTAATTTTTTTTAAATAATTAGTTCATTTTTTATTATTTTTTTATTATTTTTTTTTGTTATCCACGTGGCATGTTTCTAGTGTGCCACGTGGACAAATAACGGCAGGCCTGACGGAAAAGTTGACGGAGGTACCTGGATGTGCAAAATCAGTAATTGAGGTACCTACGAGCAACTTTTTGTAATTGGGGTACTCAAGTGATATAGGGTAGTTAGTTGAGGCACTTTTGTGTAATTTGCCCTAAAATAAATAGTTCTATTTTATACAAATAGTCCTGCTTTTATACATTGTCTTCTGATTGAATACACATATACTTACTTACTAGTTACTACTTACTACTTACTACTTACTACTAACGTCTTGTTATTTTATTTTATTTTTTTGTCAAAAAATAAAATCTTATTTTTTCAATCATTTATCATTGAGATATGAACATAAACTATTTTTTTCTTTTCTTTTTTTATTAATTAACTATTTTTATAAGTTTTGTTTGGATGCAATCCACTAAACTAAATAATCATTAATAATTAATTTTCTTATTTGAAAAATAAGTAAAAATAAAATCTAAACTAATATAAGATGTGATTTTGGTGTTATAATAGAGAGCAGTTTTGCTCACCTCCTTTAACTCAGGTGTATGCTCACCTCCCATCTAAAATACTGCCACGTGTTTAAAAAACTAACCATGAGTTAACTATTGTATTTAATTATTTATGATGTTATAATGATGAGAGAGAAAAATAATTTGACAACTCCTTTCTTATTTTATCCTTATCTTTTATTACTCAACTTTTTTTTATCACCCGTTAATTTCTCTTTTCTCTTTTATTTAATTATTTCTAATAATTTTTACTTCTTTTGTTTTTTTGCACTTCTCCGGTACGCCTCTAGTATTCAAAAAATCACATCCATTTTTTTGGGTCTTCTCATGTATACACATTTATCTATTTTTTTAATTAATTAAAAAATAAAAATATTCTAACAACACATTTGCAATTCGAACAAAAAACTCATTTGCAAAGTTTAATCTAAAATGTTGGCCAAACAAAAATCTAAAACAACTTATTTACATACATAGAAAATCCAATAAAAAAGTTACATGAGTTCAAAAAAAAAAAAAATTATGTCGTTGCAACTATTCTTCTCTCTTCAAATGCTGAAACACCTTGGATTGACCTAAGAATTTGTTTGATCTGAAAAGGTCATGTATGAGACAAGAAAGAAGAATTCTTAGGCAACAAAAAAAATGTGTTGTTGGATTATTTTTTTTAATTAATTAAAAAAGTAGATAAAAGGTGTATACATGAGAAGACCCAAAAAAATTGGATGTGGTTTTTTGGGTACTGGAGGCATACTAGAAATTAAAGAGCAAACAAAAAAAAAAGCAAAAATTATTAAATGCATGTGGTTTTTTAGATACTAGAATAAATAAAAGAGAAAATAAAAATTAATAGGTAATAAAAAAGTGAAAAAAAGTTGAGTAATAAAAGATAAGGATAAAAGTAGAAAAGAGTTGGCAAATTATTTTTCTCTCTCATCATTATAATATCATAAATAATTAAATATAATAGATTAACTCATGGTAATTTTTTAAACACATGGCAGCATTTTAGATGGGAGGTGAGCATACACCTGAGTTAAAGGAGGTGAGCAAAACTGCTCTCGTTATAATAGGTCGTATGTCAGCGACAATCCATAGTACTCATAGATTTAAGTTTTAATAGGAACCGGTGTTTGAACTTAATTTCATGATCTACGATAAATTAAAGACAATAAATCAGATGCATGGTCCAAAGTGACTAAAAGTAAGTCAAACCGATTACATAGTATGAGCTCAAACTCAAGATAATTTCTAAAAGACCAAACAACAATCTGCTCAGAAAAGAAAAAAAAAAATCTGGCCAAATTACGAATAGTAAATTTAATAAACAAGATAAATTTTAGAAGCAACCTGAATATATAACCTAGCGGTGAAAATGATCACATTAAATTAAAACATGACATGGAATTGATGAGGAAAATGATCAGCGCGCAGGAGGTGGAGGTGATAGAAAAAAAAGCGGTGATGGATTTTCAGGTGGGTTTCGACGGTGCCTCATGCCGCCTCCCGGGTTTTGACGGTGCCTCATGCCTCCTCCGGGAGGCGGCGGTGGGCTTCGCATGGTTCTGCCACCTAATTTTCTCAGCTTCAAATCTGCATTAATTTTCTCCACCATAAATATATATAAAAGTTAAAACACATAATTAATTAATTTCATGACATATATATATATATATATATATATGCCGAATCGAACTGTAATGTGTAGTTGTGAAAATTAACTTCTTTGGTTTTTTATTTTTTTTGGGCACTAATTGTTAGAATTTCTTCATGAAAGTTAGCAAAATGGTGGACCTCTCTCTGTGAAAAAGGAACAAACCCTTTGGTAGAGCTAAAATACCCAAATTTAAAAAGAGAAGATACACTTGTATCAAATCAGATCATCCAACAGACACACATATATACCAAGAATTAACAAAAACAACTTGCACAAAATGATGAATTACTTATTAAAAGGATATGAAATATACCTGCATTAACTTGAGATGGTTGCACGGTCAAGATGGATGCAATGAATACAAGCACAGTGAGAAAGCGGATCAACGAGGAAGAGAGACCCATATAATCTTAATTGATATATAATACAATTCTCTCCTTCTTGGAATTGTGTATTATCTTCGATTCTTAATTACCCTCTCATTCTAGTAAATATATAGAACGTTACAAAGCTTGTTGCGTGCATATGATTAAGTTACATTATATTAATGAATGGACTTCATGTTAAGTCCATACACGACTACTATTGACTTTCCCTCATGCATAGATCACTACTCACTAGTGTCATATATTCCTTGAAAGTATATGAGTTTTTCCTAATTCAAAGTCTATATATATAAAAAAAACATATTTATTATTATTATTATTATTGTAGAATGCGCAAGTCTGTGCGTGAGTCTTGGGGCATGCCCCATTCCAAGTTTGGCCTTATTTATGCTTAATTAAGTACATTTTTAAAGTTTAGTAATTAAGAATATCTACTCACCCCAATACGGCGGGCTCATCAAAGATTCCAAGTTCATCACCAATTCACCATTAAATTAAGAACTTTCAAGGAAAGCCTTTTTTAAGAAGCAACGCGTTTGGACCAAGTCCACGAAAGCACTTCGTGCAAGATCTGCTTTCATACCTACAAAAGCACTCTTTTGATTATTGTTTTTAGTATTTCTACTGTCATATGACTCATAACTAAGTTCTATGTTTTAGCTCTGCTAAAAAGAGATTCTGGTCCGTGGCCAAAAAATATGTATATAATTAAGGAACTCCTTAACTTCCTAATTAAGTTGTAGTGAAAATGATTTGAAAACGCGGAGTCACTCTCTGAAATTATGAGGAAAGTAAAACCAAGAATACATGGTCGGGGAAAGAAGTGGAAATACCAGCGTTGGCTTTGACTTTGACTTTGAAGGAGGAAGACTATATTTTTCAAATAGTTGGTGAGCCTGTGGATTAGAGTCTAAAGCACGGTTTAGAAGCATGTATCATGTTCTTTTGAATGTTTGATATGTGTACGTCTCCATTAATTTAGGTTCTATGCAATGAATAAAATTTCGGATTTCGAGGAAATTTCAATGAAAATTTCGATGAAAATTTCGACGCAAATTTCAAAGATTTTTAAATTTCGACAGAAATTAGACAGAAACGACGGAAATTTTGAATGAAACTTTATCATATGTTTGTTTAACATATTATCTACTACATTGATAAAAAACATTGAATAAACTAAATTATATAGTAGATTTCATGTGATATAAGATGAATATAATGCGCGCTGGAGGCAAATACTGTTAAATAAAATTAATATAATGAATAAATGAAATTAGTATATTCTTTATACTCTATAAATCTATAATCTATACGCTAAATCTTAATACTAAATTTTATATACTCTATATATCCTAATACTCTTTATACTCTATAATCTATACACTAAATCCTATGTATTTTATAATCTATATTATTTAGGATATGATATAAGATATTAGAGTTTAGGCTTTTTAGGATATTTTTAATTATTTTTTTATATAAAAATGTGTTGGGTTTAAAAATAACTAAACAAAATCTCAAAACGGCGAAAAAAAAACCCCAAACTTTTTTTTTTTTTCTAATTGCTCAAAGGCTCCAAACCTCAATCAATCATAATTTTTTTTTTCCTTTTCCTTTTATTTTATTTCTTTTCTTTTCTTTTCTTTTTTCTTTTTTTCTTGTCTTTTCTTTTTTTCTTTTCTTTTCTTTTCTTTTTTCTTTTTTTTTGTTCTTCTTTTCTTTTTTCTTTCTTTCCTTCCTTCCTTTCTTTTCTTTCTTCTTTCTTTCCTTGCTTTTCCTGTTTCCTTCCTTTTCTCGTAACTTCCTTTCTTTTCTTTCTTCTTTTTTTCCTTACTTTTCCTGTTTCCTTCCTTTCCCCGTAACTCTCAACATCTCCAGTCATCTTCCCTCTCAACCTCTCATTACTTCATTAGCCACCTTATCTTTCTCTCTCCCTCAGTCAGTCACGCCCTGGACATATATCTCATTCTCTCTCTTATCTCTTCTCTCTACTCCATCTCCCTCCCCCATCTCCCTCTCTTCTCTCCGCGCCGATCTCCTCTCCCCGCAGCGATCTCTTCTCTCTCCCCGGCGACGACAAGCGACGAGGCCGACTCTCCTTTTCCTCCCTCTGGTCGCTGCCTCCTTGCTCAAGCCGAAAATTTCGGCGAAATTTCAGGAATTTGGGAAAATTTCGAAATTTCACTGAAATTTCGCCGAAATTTTTCGAAATATGTTTAATATAGTGTTAAAATTTCCATACACCTAAAAATCAAAATTTTCGGCGAAATTTTGAAATTTAACACCTTGATTCTATACTAAATTATAAATGGCTGGATCCCAATATTATCAAGATTTTGATTTGATTTGATTTGATTCATTATTCAATTATCAATAATACTAGAGATCTCAAATTTTTTTTTTTTGGTAATATATAGTCGGAGTCAAAGGCCCAAGAACAACAAAAAGAAACTAGCTACAAGATGGCCCTTGACCTATACACAGCCAGGACAGAGCCTAGGCAAGGAGGTGGGGAAGAAATAAGAGTATAACCTAACTCAGCTGCAATGCCTGAATCAACCATTAAATCAGCAACACCATTCACTTCTCTATACACATGAACCACCTTGCAACTCCAATTCATGCTAAGCATCTCTTGACAACTGATCACAATGGGAGCCAAAGGATGCAGCTCCACTTCCCTGATGATAAGGTCAACTGCACAGCCAGAACGAGACTCAACAATAACTTCTTTGTAATTCAAATCCCAAGCAGCTCCAACAGACCCATTTCCCAAATTCACCACAAACCCGACCAACCATTCCCCAAATATTATAAGGTGTTATTAGAGTTAAGATAGACAAATTAAGCTCCAAACAAATCCCACTTAGTTAATCTAAACGAATATTGAGTGTCTTAATTCCCATGTCCATAACACACGAACACTCTCGATCAATTTCACTTTCTCTATATTAATAAAATAGCTTTCAATTAGTTCCGTCTCACATAAACCCACAAAAGGGCCATCAAAAAATAAATAAATAAAACCCATCAAGGACATCGTGAACATCAAAAATTAAATATTGCAAATTTGCAATATGTCAAAGGATTTTTTTATTCTATTTTGCAACTAATACCGAAGGATTGTTTGTACGTGCAATATTATTAAACAAGAACCAAGATTGATCGATATGACATATATAAATTAAACAGAAAAATACATTTCATTAATAATACTTCAAACGCCAAATTACATGAGTATTAGTACAGTACAACTGTACAAGGTACTTTACATTGAACATAAATCTAGCTTGAAAACTATTGAGAGGTACGAAGAAGCAAAGCCAAGCAAGCCAAGAGAGAAAGATGAATGGTTAACTGGACATGGTGGTTGTCAAGAGCCTAGGGTACGTAGTAGTGCACCTGAAAAACACGTAGCGTACATTTAAGTTAAGGATCAAATGAAAAGAATATTGCAGGTACAAATTATTAGTTCTGATCAAAGCAGAGATTTGTGATTACATACCAGCTAGGGTTTATAAACTGAAATCGATGTGCTTGATCCTCGATTATTATATGCGCGCAGAACCAGGCCTAGGCCTGAAAAGATTGCTTCATTAATTCATGATCGATCCATTACCTGCAAAAGATGAATACCAGCAAAGACATGCAAGGTGAAGTCATCTGCGCCCGCGCAGTTCTGGATTATATTATCGATTACATAGAGCAACAATTGTATATAAATATTTTTGTCAATATATAATTAAGCATCCCAGCATATAATTCAACAATTAACAAAACAAAAAAAGAAAACAGTCCCAAGAGGTATATATTCAGTTCCTTAAACAAAACAAAAAAGGAACAATCATTTATATATAAATCCAGTTCCATACATAGTATTCAAACAAAACCATGAATACTATGTACATAATTAGGAGGCTAGTACTAAATATATAATAATAAGGTCGGTCGTCTTGTCAACCCTGACCCAAAAATTGTTCTACTGATCCATCGAATTTAATTGGATGGATCAATAATAATATGAATAGGGAGGTGGCTGGGGATAGTAGTGGGTCGACATAGGAGGTTGATCATAGTATCCATAAGAATAAGGGTCGGGTCCTGTTCCCCTATAACTGCTATAAGGGGCAGCTGGATATTGATATTGATCATAATACCCTTGGTCTTCGTGATAATACCCAACATTGCCATTTGATCCATTGCCGTACGTGTATTGATCTCCCGTCCTCACCCAGCAGAGTTCGGCTTCCTTCCCAGCCTTCACTAACCTACTCAGTAACTTTTTCGGGTTTACTTTCCCCGAAATGTATGCCATACCTGCTTCTGCATCTATACTGTAAGATGCTCCTATTTAAATCATCCAAACACACAAACAAGTCACTACTTCATTCATTCAATATTTTTATTTTTATTTTTACCCTTTTATTCATGCCAAAACCTATAAATAAATAAATGGGCAAAAACAAAATAAGAGAGAACTTGTGCCAAACAAGTACCTGCGATTTTTTTCAGCATTTTGGTCAAGCACTTGTGCCATCCACCAGATGTGGTGTCCACTTTCACTCCACAAGTCTGTAATAACACATAAATATATAGTTAAGCCACAATAAATCTACACAACCAAAGAAATGATTTATAAGGATGGAAGATGTTAATAATATATATATATATAATGGTCTGACCATGTAAGTACGAGAATCCATTGCAGACAATCGATCGAGGACTATGTGACGTTGAATACTAGGGTTTTTTAAAGAGAGAAGGACTCCTATCTAACTCTCTAGTGGATTTGAGACAAAAATGAGCGTGTGGCAGACAGACTGAGAGCGTGTGGTATTTATAGAGTTATGGACCTATGTTCATGGGCTTTTTTTTGGGCCCTTCTTTTGTTTTTTTTTTTTTAAATGTCGGCAAAACCTTTTTCTTTTGTTAATTTATGTCGGTAATTGAAGACTTTGAAGTGGGTGAATTAAGTAGGTTATTTTGATATTACGGCAATTAATTAGGATTTCAATTGTGATACTCTCATCTTGATTTTCCCACGTAAATATTGCAGAAATCTTCTGATACTCTCTTTTCTAGGAGTCTTATGTATAAGACGACGATCTCGTTTCATTTATGCGATATAAAATTTATTTTCTCCTTTATACATATTTTCCTTGGTACGATTATTGTCTGTATCTTGGGGTGCAGTTAGTCATTGGCACGCAATCATACTTTAACATGTGTAGATTTTATTTTATTTTATTTTTTAAATTAACAATTTCTCTTCATAATTTAACACTTTTAAAATGGTGATTGGTTTTTCAAGGAGAAGTTGCTCCAAAGAAAAAACATTTTTTATAATAATTTTCTTTTTTAAGAGAAAAATTAGTACTTGGCTACTAGGAGAAAAGATATTAAGCTTCCTAATTAGATCAGATCTAAAGGCTGTTTGCTAGATAAAGGCCCACACATTAGTGCATGTTTTGCAAGTAATGGGTCCAGCAAAATCTTCTCACAAATTAGTGCCATCTTACAAGATGATAGGCCCAACGAAAATGTCTGGGCCTCATATCTCCTTCATGAGAACAAAAAAAAAAAAAAAAAGATAGCTAGGGTAGGGCTTTGGGTACAGATAAAAGAAAATTTACTTAACCCCCAAAATAAATGTATATTCGCACTGAATGAAGTCTATAGCAATGAAAGTATGACATCTTCCCTAATTCCCGTATCAAACAACTTGGTGATCAACTTGGTGATCCGTTAAACATTCAAAAAGAATAATAATTATTTGAGAGAGGATATCACTTCAAGAAAGAGCCGTATCATTAATTAATTGTATTACCATTAATATAAAAACATACAAAGTAATTAACTAATGCCAGACATGCATAACCCAAATTTACTAGGTTGGTTATTCGTATATATTAACTGAGATCCCAGCTGTGAAGGTCAATCGGTAGGAGGTGGCAATGGATGAGGGCCTGTGGCTCTCTTTGGAGGAGGGGGTGGGCTTGGACCTGAAAAACCACCACACATTTATTCATTAATCACTCCACCATATATACATATTTATATATATATATATATTCTTAATTTACTGATCATAATGAGATCGATATATCCCTCAAACTGCGCGCACAATATATATCATTATATATATTTCCTTAATTACTTTTTCAAATTGAATAGGAACATTATTACATGAATTTCGACTTTAGAGAGAGTAATATTATGCATATATATATATACAAACCTGCACCAACTTGAGCTGTCTGCATGGCAAAGGTGATCAACCCAATTAATACAAGCAGAATCAGAGTTCTCAAGAAGGAAGACATTGATTTAGAGTTAATTTTGTATAAATCTTGCTTCAATTCTCAATATCGCTTCATTGACATAAATAATATATATTTATAGTGACAATTCACGCTATATGTCATACCAACCCACTTTGACAAGACTCTTTTCTTCTTTTTTTTAACTCTTCGTCAACTATAGAGAAGTTTATTAAATTGGAATCTGAGTTTCAAGTTTTCAACATCTTCTTCCCCAACAAATAAAAAAATGTAAACAATTTGACTGGTCATACAGTTTGAAATCAAACATTACTAAAAATCTCACATATATCCCATCGTTTTTTTTTTAATATATTGGGCAGTTAGGAACCCACGCATCTCTTTTTTAACCACATACACCAAAAAGAAAAGTGAAAAAAGGCTTTGATATATAAATGTTTTGTAGATGGAGGTTGAAATGACAAATTGACGGCCTCATTAAACAAAACAAGATTAAACTATTTTACAATGTGTTGAATATGCATCAACTTTAATTAACATTTTTGTATACTAATGGAAGATCAGAGATTGATCACAATTGATCATAGGAACCAGATCACAAATCAATTAATACAGTAATTTAATGAACAACGATTATTTGAAAAAGAAAACTTAATGACTTTTTTACAAAATTTGAAATTTTAGACACTTATTTTATTAATCAACAACTAATTATAAAATTTGAACTCAAAACCTCCTCCCACAAAAGAGAGATAAAGTGCCACTAAATTAAATAGTTATTAACATATTAATGTAAATTTAAAAATTCATTTTAACGGTTATATCTTAATTGAAGACTTTGAAGTGGTGAATTGAGTAGGTTCATTTTAATATTACGGAAATTAAATTAGGATTTCAATTGTGATATTCTCATCTTGATTTTCTTACATAAATATATATTAATTGCAGAAATATCGGTTATACCCAATAAGATTTTCTTAGGTAAAAGACGAAGATCTCGTTTCATTTATGCAATATATATAAAATTTATTATCCCCTCTATATATACTTATTTTCCTTGGTACGAATATTGTATGTATCTTGGGTATGTTGCAGTTAGTCATTGGCACACAATAAATACTTTGACATGATTTTATTTTATTATTTTTTATAATGAGCAATTTATCTTCATAATTTAACACGTCTAAAATTATGATTCATTCTTCAGGGAGAAATTAATGCTCCAAGAAAAACATTAAATTATACAAGTTTCTTCAAGATTTTTCATTTTTAAGAGAAAAATTAGTACTTGGCTACAAGGAGAAAATATATTAAGCTTTCTAATTAGATAAGATACTAAAGGCTGTTTGCTAGATAAAAGGCCCACACATTAGTGCATGTTTTGCAGGATAATGGGTCCAGAAGAATTTCCTCACAAATTATTAGTGCATGTCTTGCAAGATCGATAACAGCGCCTGATATCTCCTTCATGAGAAAAAAAACAAAAAGCTAGCTAGGGTAGGGCTTTGGGTGCAGATAAAAGAAAATTTATTAACCACCAAAATAAATGTAAATATATTGTGTGGATAAATGAGGGAGGTCATCGCTCTATAAGGTGTCAAATTAATGATGAAATCCTCTGGGTAAAGTAGGTTTGCGAGAGGAGAGAGAGGGGATCATAAACTCATAGACATGCATGCAATATGCATATATATATATATATATATATAGGCTACAGATTTTGAGTGGAATTAAGAGGCTGCGCGCTTATGTGTATTGATTTGGACTATTGGATAACTAAATGGTTAAAATATTTTTAAAATGAAAATGAGTAACGCCACAAATATAACACAAATTAAAAATTTACAAGTAATTTCTTTATGTATACATGTAATATCAGACTAGTATGTTCATGATGACATGATCGATCGGTCACAATATTCAATCACTTAAACAAATTGTGAAGCCGTTAGCTAGGCTTTTTAATCAAAATATATTAAAATGAAAAAACTAGTATATATGATCCATCGATGGATGCTTAATTAATTAGCCAGTTTGACCTGGTGCTGGGCCTTTAACAGGAGAAGGGGGTGAGTTTGGCTCCGATCTCAGCTTTCTAGGTTTTGGATCTGCAACGATTAATTAATCAAACCCGCTCAGTAATATTAATTAATATGAATCATTCACCCTGTAAATCTGTAATTGAATTATAGACAAATTAGATAAGAGTAATATAAATATATATTGGGTGTTAAATATATATATAGAAGAATTAGAAACCTGCGTGAACTACGTGAGCTGATTGCATGCACAAGAATGAAGCAATGAATATCATAAGGAGCATGAGAACACGGATCAAAGAGAATGGTGAGAGGCCCATCGATCTTGTATATTTATATAATCAAGTACTCCTTAAATGAATGAATTGCAAGTCATTCAATTCCTCTTGGCCTCTTGCCTTCTTATATGTATATAAGGAACTCCTTAACTTCCTAATTAAGTTGTAGTGAAAGATTTGAAAACGCAGAGTCATATATGAATATAAGAAATTAAGTTGCATTTCTAAAAATTATGAGAAAAGTAAAACAAAGTACGTAATGTATACATGGACGGGCCGGAAAAAACTCAAAGAAGTGGCAAAACCGGCGTTGGCTTTGACTTTGACTTTGATTTTTTTTTTTTTTGTTACAACTTTGGAAATTTTTGTTGAAAGGTATATAATTATATATTATGGCAATGGAACATGCTAATTAACGTAATAGGAACGATATATTAGGCTTATTAGCCATGGAATCAGAGATAATCTAAAACTAACTAATTGAAATTTGAAGGAGAAAGTCTATATTTTTTAAATTATAATTTCATTTGATTCTTATAAGGAAGATATTATTTGTCCAACTGTTTTTCCTAAATTTTCTTATAAATATCTCACAATATATATATATATATATATACTGTTTCTCCTAAATTTTCTTATAAATTTGACTGGTCATATAGTTTGAAATCAAACATTACTAAAAATCGCACATCCTACCCATTTTTTGAAATATATTATTATTGGGAGTATTGTACCCAAAAAAAAAAAAAAAATTATTGGGCAGTGAGGAACCCACGCATCTCTTTCTTAACCACATACACCAAATAGAAAAAACAAAAAAGGCTTTGATAGTTTGATATATATGTGTTTTGTAGACGGAGGTAGAAATGTCAATTTGACGGCCTCGAGCTCATTGAACAATACTGATGATCATAGGAACCAGATCACAAATCAATTAATAGAGCAATTTGATGAACAACGATTATTTGAAAAAAAAAAAAAACTTAATGACTATATATATATTCGAGTAATATTTTTTTAATACAGGCGAGTGCTGCTTCCACCGAATTTTGAAAATAAACTTCTATTTTTTCATCTCATCCTTTCGTAAAATATAAAATGAGCTCAGTATAGGTGTTATTTAAGGGTCCGAAATCCCGGAACTAAACCATAACGGTAGCTGCAAAATTTTGCAACCAAGCACTCGCCAGTAGTCGCCGAACACTCGGCGTCAGATGTCGAACGAACGTGCGGACGTTCATCCCTGAATGAGCTTATATATATAACAACCCTATATATATATATATATATGTACACACACAACACATAAATTAAACTTGAAATATATATATATATATATTAATTCTCCGAGTGTGACTTGATCATCTTGCAGCAGGTGGAGGAGCAATTGGGACAGCCCCGCGGCCCACGGCTGGTTTGAAATTAGTGACCTTCTTATTTGAATAGGGAGGTGGTGGGCTTCGCAATATGCGTGTTCTTTCTACAGTCCACACCCTCATATCATCATCTGCAATTAAAATACCCAATATATACTCATATAGATATACATATATATATATAATCAGTCAAAATGGACTATATATATTTTATATTGCTAGTGAAGAATAATAATAATAATAATGCTAGTGAAGAGGAGAATTATAGACACTTTTTTTATTAATCAACAACTAATTTATAAAATTTGTACTCTCCTCCCATAAAAAGAGATAAGGTGCCACTTAACCAGATAGTTGTTGGCATATTAATATAAAACTTAACATTCATTGTAAGGGTTATATCTTAATTCATTTGGAATCTAAAATATATATTATCAATATATAATATACCTTGCAATTCACGCGTCAAGATTAGATTAATTAAAACCAATTATATCGATGTTGTTTGGGTAATTGGCGGGTCAAATACCGAAAAAAGAAAGCACTTATGATAAACGCTAATTAGCTGATCCATTCCATCCGTGACAACTGACAAGAAAGTCAACAACGGAAACCATGTTTAATAATAAAAGCAAATAAATTACAAAAGCTTTAAGCTACCAATTGAAAATAAATGTTAACACATAACAAGAAAAACTTGTACATATATATATATATTTGTTTAGTTTCAAAATTGAAAGCATCTGGAGTACTGGGCTACATGTTATTATTAAAGTTGGGCCATCAAATAGATTAATTGACAATTTTTGAAAGCGGAGGGGGAGGAGGCCCAGAAGGCCCGGGAGGCCAGGAGGCCCAGGAGGCCCAGGAGGCCCAGGAGGCCCAGGAGGCCCAGGAGCAGCAGGTACTCTCATGCCCGGATGTTGGTTCGCAAGTGGTGTCGACGGACGAAAAGGAGGTGCCCTCCTTTCTCGCAGTTCCCTTATTATATTTCTATCCTCTGCCACAAGTAGAATCAAATATTGCTGTACATTTCTTAAGATTAAATGAAATCGTAATATTTTTTGAATTTGAGTGAAGTTACATCTATGTATTTACAATTCTTAAATTTATAATACACAATTAAGAATAAAAGAAAACAAAGCATTCAAACCACTCTCCTATATATAACTTGCACCAAATTTAATTAAAAGTATAATCAATATATTATAGAGCGAATATTAATTAATACATACCTGCTCGGACCAAACCTAGCTGCACAGTGAATATGGCAGCGACCAAGACAACCACCACAAGAGAGTGGATGAGCAAAGAGATCACGCCCATTTCTTCTCTTACACCAATACTAATATCAATTTGTGCATCAATGTGCAAATACTCTCCATGCTTTTAGCTATTATATATAGCTAGCTAGCTATGTGCAGTGCATCCAATTTTTCTTACCACTACCTACTCACATGACTCCATTGAAATTAGAACCAAGTTAATCAATGTTAAATAAATTACTTTTCTCACAATTTAAGTATATACAAGTAAATACAATACAATTAGGCCTCTGCAGTCCACCAGGTCATTCTTGTTATAAATCCAAGCGAGGACAAAACTTTGTAATATTATATGTTCCTTTGAACTGAAGACAGATAGATCAGATAATTATATAATACAAGAGTACTAATCCAAACATACCCACAAATCAAAAGTACTACTTATCCTTAAATTTATTTCCTTGATCAGCTTTTAAGAGCTTATTCTGGAGCTGCTGCTGCTGAGAACTAGTTATGGAGCATTTGGAAGCCTCTTAAACAAGTAAGAGTTGCCGTTGTTCAACTGCATAACATGTTCGGCCAGTGTATGCATTGCTTCCACATAAACATCTCTGAACCTTTTCAGGAGCAGAATTGAGGACATTATCTTCTGATGCAGTTTTGCTGTCACTCTAAACTTCATGTAGTACTTAAGATCACTCTGACTTCCCAACACTGCAATCTTCTGATTTTCCTCTTCATGATCATCAGTTACCAAACTGTCTAGTCTATGGTATCTTGATCTGTAGCACTCCATGCTTTCCCAAAATGGAATTTACTGTATGTTACTCTTCATAGGTCTTGTGGGGTGTGTGAGTGTGTCTCTCTGGGCCAGAGAGAGAGAGAGAGAGAGAGAGAGAGAGAGAGATGGCTGAAAGGGAAGATGGGTAAATGGAGCTATATGGTGAGGCCATGAGTGGGAGGTTACAGCATACTGCATACCTACACGCATTATCAAAGAAAGTAGGAGTGAATTAAAGGAGTTGAGTAACTCATAACCAAAAGTAGTTGTGACTGGGACCAAAAGCAAAGATTAGCAAATGGGAAGTTTATGAGGTAGAGTAAAGTTGCTATACCAAAGAGAAAGATGGGTGAATGGAGTTGTGGTAAGTACTCAATACTAAAGAGTTGGTGAAAAAATCAAAGTGAGTAGTCATGCAGGAATTGTGAATGAAGATTACTTTAATAAGAGGACAGATTGGTTAAAGTAGGTAAAGTTTTCAAATTGCAGGAACCAATAGTCAGCAGCTAACCGTGCAGACCATGTGAACTGGCTTTATATGTTGTCACCAATTAACACCCAACTGTATTTTGGAAGTTGTGGCTTGATTTTAGCTAAGTAATAAGTTTGAGAATAATGCTATATTTACCACATTTTTATACCATATTTTTATACCATCTTACGTGTCATTATTTTACTGGACAAAATTTTTCTTTTTCTTTTTGGATTTTTGTTTTTATTTTTTACTGTCCAATGCATGAATGCCATGTAAGTTGCCACATAAGGTGGTATGAAATTATGGTATAAAAATGTGGGATGTCTAGCACTACTGTAAATTTGAGCCTGGAAAGATCATTGACACTTTTTTCTTCAGTTAAGAGATATGACAGATTCCTAAGTGATTCTTATTAATTATTTCACGGCTAGACAATTACTATCCTTCTTTGTGATAGGTAAATACAATAGAGAATTACAGATCACACCCTCTAATTTAACACCTTATAAGAAATGCAGACTTGACAGCTCTGTTTAATTTTTAACTTTATCAGCTACAATTACCTCATAAATACCTTACATGTAGAAATTGACTCATCATATACTTGTGTATTGCATACTAAGAAACTCTTGTACTAGTCCAACTGATACTACTTGAGCTTCCAAATCCAAGTCTTAATTTAATTTTACAAAGAAAATGATATTTGTCATGAAGGATTTTCATGATTTTACAGCTTGAGAGAGCATCGGAGAAGAGTTGTTCCAGTTATATCTGCAACACGCGCTGTGAATCTCCTTGCTTTGCATCAGCCCCCCATCATTCAAATCATGCATCATGAAGAAGCTTTGGTGCTATATACCACTCTCTTTTCTAATGTTGTCTTCACCACTGTCTGTATGCTTGAGGTACATAACATACATTATGATTTATGAATTTTGTGAATTCTCTTTTGCCAATCGAACCTTGATCTAAGATTTGTTTCAGCAATTTTAGCTTATTCTACTACTTTCTGAAGAAATCTTTATCTTTTCAACTGCAAAATGCATGTTTTCCCCTGCTATATTGTCCCAGAAAATAAAACTCACAAGATTAATAAAGTGGAATCAAAGTATTCCTTCTGCAGTCTACCATCAGGAGGCAGACAGAATTATAGAGAATTTGTTCTAAAAAAATGGGTTGTTTCCATTCACATATACAAAAGGATACAAATTGCTCTTGAGCTTAATAGTAAGAATTCTATAAGCCAAACTTATTAGTCTTCTGAAATAAGTGAACATTACCATTATTCAATTGCATAACACGACCAGCAAAACAAAGCATCATTCCCACATAAGCATTTCTAAGCCTTTTTAAAAGCACAATTGATGATGTAATCTTCACTCGCAGTTTCGGGGTCACTCTAATTTTCCAAAACTTGAGACGTTTCCCTTCTGCCATTGAATTCATTGCATTTGCATTTTCCTCATCAGTAACCACACTTCTCAGTCTACGATATCGTCTTCTCCTCCTGTACCTCTTCATGTTTCCCCAAAATGTGTTAAATGTCTGCATATTTTATGACAGATATATATATATATATATATATAGAGAGAGAGAGAGAGCTACATGAGCAAGGCATATAGTATGTAAATGAAGATGAAGATGAAGCTATTTATTCAAAGGCAAAATAGGAAAGTCGTCCAAGTGGCTTAAACTGGAGGAATTAATGAAAGCAGGCAAGCAGTGCAGCGCAGCACATGTTATGTAATGGACTTTATTTATTGCCACCATTCACCAATTAACACCCAACGGTTCCTCAAAGTTGGGTTGGGGTTTCAGTAAGCATTAAATAAGACGGCCCGGCAACTTACCTGTAACATTTTCTTTTTTTGACTTTAGATTAATTTTTCCTTTAAAAACCTTTTCTAATATTCCAGAATTTCACCTGTCAAAAGACCAGAGGAATATATGTATATATATATAAATAAAGCTGCAATATTTAGACCATAACCACCATGAATTTGATTGAAACTAGGAAAGTAAGACATTGTAAAATTTTCAATGAATAAAGAATGAAGTTAGGAGCGTACACATATGATATGGAGTCATCAAGTGAACTAGTGAAGTGTATCTCATGCATATACAAGTATCTACATTACTTAGGATTTCTACTTGACATACACAACTGCAGAATCAGTATCTTCTCCCAGCTAATTCCATTGCTTCCAGTAACATGCCTCAAAATGAATCTGGATTTTCAACATCTGTTCGCCGAAGATAATCAGAACTTGTGGGTGAGGACATGGACCGGCAACCATTCCTCTCTGTAGCTAGCATTGAAAAATATGCATGAGGTGCCCACCCTGCAAGTCCAACATTAAGAGTCCAAAGATTATATACATGGAAAAGCTATGCTAACAAGAATTGATTAAGATATCCATCAGGAAAGAAAAAAAAGAAAAAACAAGAAGAGGTAGTTGAGATAGTAGACGTACCATCCTGGTGTGGGAGAGGGAAGGCCTGCAAATAACAAATTGAAGAAATGACAATTCCTGCACATAAACAAATCAAATGTTCCAATATATTGATTACCATCCATTTGCTAAATTAAGTTTTATAGTGGAAGGAAATGAAAATTTTATCATTCATTTAGTATACAAACCTATTAGACCTCCTGCAAAGACATCTTGCCAGTGATGCCAATAGTCATCTACGCGAGAGATTCCTACAAGAGCAGCAGAAAGTAATGGAAGAAGGACAATACAGAGCTTTGCAGCATGGCCCCTACGATCAAACACTCTAATTTTCCCTGACAACCACCATGCAAGAAAACCAAGACCTGCAAATGAAACTGCATATTGACACAAACCCAATTATGCACAGTCTTTTTTTATGTCCATTAATCATCTAAACTAGCTTTCTCACTTACATGAAGTATGGCCACTAGGAAAGCTTTTATGTCCTTCCTTTAGAATTTTCTTATCCCCAGTACAGATAGCATTGTTGGTGACAGGATCAAATCTCTGCAGATGCCATTGACAAGTAGTATGGGAAGCAAAATCAGCATAGTGCAAGGACAATCCCTTTACTAGGATTAAGTAATAGGAAAAGCACATTGTCACCTACACCTATTCCATCAGGAAAACACCGCCAAAAGAAGTTTGGACGGGGGCGACCAACAGCATCTTTGATGGAATCCGTTATAACAAGAGTTATTAGAGCAGAATAGCAAAGACCTAAGTTGCAAATGTGATCATTAGCCCTCAAACAGAAAAGAAAAATCTGGTATAGTTCATAGTTGAAGCCTAAAAGGCAATGGACATACCCAATAGGGCATGGTGCAAATCATAAACATCCTTTTTGTAAACGTAGTACACAAGAAAGATGGCAATCGGCAAGAAAAATGCATAAAACTGATACAAGAAGTGAAGATATAGTCATTATCCAGTGTAAGGTACAAAGATATATATGAGATTGTGAGAATCAGATACGTACTGGAACAGCCCAAAAGGGTATAGTATCTTTTTGAAAAGGGTATTTCAGATCAGTCATCATTTCTTCACTAACAAAACGGTGAAAAGGCTCTATAACATTCAAAACAAGATCAATGGCCGCAAGAAGCAGAAGAATTAACCAGTCATACTTGTGCACTTTAGCAACTTGGCCTCCATGAGATCGTAATGTGTGATGTTTCAGTTGAATATCTGGCATCTTCTTTCCAAGTGGAGTGCAAACCCAATTTGAAATGGTCTTTTTAAAAGAGGAGAGGATAGCTACACCAATTTGAAAAGAACAGGTACAATTGAAGAATGAAATGCCATTAGCTTAACCGTTTTCCTTCTCCCATAGATAAGTACCCTGAAAGTTGGAACTTTTGCTAAGATACTGAACAAAATGCTTTGTTGTCAAAATCAAACGAAAAAAAAAAAAAACAGATTGTTTCAAATGAGAAACCACTACATTTGATTGAAGGCATATTCATTATAAATCACTGAATTTCATTATCCAAGAAAAAGAATTCCCAGATTTCATCGTCTCATGAGTCATTGAGTCATGTCCATCACGTACAAATCCAAAATTTCAATATATAAACTTAATGCAATCAATGTGTAAAGATTAATGAACATGAAAATTAATACATAACTTACAAAAATAAGGTAGTCATTAGGAAAAGGAAATGCAACTCTTACAAATTCTTGTGAACAACGAGTTCTATGCAAATACGAAATGAAAGGTAATGATGTCATGACAGAACAAGCATGCATATCACATTTTCCTAACAAACATTAACTGTCCTGTATATATTGCAAATACATAGAGAGAGAGAGAGAGAGAGAGAGAGAGAGAGAGAGAGAGAGAGAGAGAGAGATGACCGTTGATTGGAAAACTCTGAAGAATCAAAGCTCCCGGAGCATCGGGCTTCCTCAGCAATGTCAAGAGAGAGGGAGAGAGGGGCCTGTGGTGTGTTTTGGGAACCTCTGAAATTAAAAGGGTACGGTTATTTTGTTACATGCGATTAATGTTTCAACGTCCAAACTCCAAAGCAAAGTTAGGCCAATTGTGAGGCAAACATGTACACGCACAAACAAGAAAGAAAGAGACTATTGTTAAAACTATAATATACTATTCTTAAACAAATTCATTTCTATAATTAACTAATAATTAAGAATGGAAAGGGAAAGAAATTATATTGTAGCTAAAAGTAAATCGCTTTCTTCTTTTTTTGTTTTTCCTTTTTGTTTATTAGCTGTAGGATTGGCCCAATTAACTTCTACATTTGCCATAATGAAATTCGAAATTTAATATACAAAATGTAGGGGAGTATCATCTGCATAACTACATATTTGAAATTAAAGCTCTAATACCATGAAAGATAATCGGAACAATATATGTCAAATTAATAACTCTATCGAGTGTATATTGCAAGTGTAAGAATGATCCCTTTAGCACCCCAAAAGGCCCTTAGCTTACTTTTGTTCTAAGCCAGCCCTATTCATTCAATCATCTATAGGTGAAGACATGGCAGGCCAGTTGAGCTTATCAAATTTCACCATCATCTTTTGTGAATTTTGATACCACATGATTGTTGAAAAATTTGTACAAACATTTTTTATATATCTCTTGCAACTCTTGCAATACGTACTCTGTATGTTACTTTCAAGTTGAGGTCCTGATCATATACGCCACGCCCTTGTAACCCAACTCATATCCAGCCTATATTGAAACTATACTATTGCTTTGGTCAAAAAAAAAAAGAAACTATACTATTGCTTGCTTTAAGTAACATGAAGAGGCATTATATTTATATATAGATCGAGGGTGGAGCAGCATAAAACTAATCCTAATTAAGGAAACTCGATCAACTCACATTCTTGTACTAGATTTTCTTAAAGCATTAGAATATGAAGTTTTGACAGTAATTGTACACTGGAAAGGCCTCTGATTCTGTGACCCAACACGTGGATACATAATAATGAGGACATTGGACAATGAACACTACTGAACTGAAAGCAATATTAGCTTTGCAAAAGACAAAATGACCAATTCAAATATTTAGAATTTAAAGAAAAAGGATACTACATAATACATTACTACTACTCAAAGCAAAACTGTAATAACAGAGAGATATATATGCTGATTATATATATATATATTTTTTTTTTGTTGTTGTAAAATATAAATGATTTAGCTAGATTTAATATTGTCTTGTCACACGCCACATTGTGTTCCTATATTTGCTCTCTTGTGTTGTGTTATTGTGTTACAGCCTCCTCGTATCTGAAGGAGAAGCAAAAGGCCAAAATTTATTTTTTAAGTGAAATAAAGGGTTTACTTTGATCACCATCGAACTAACTGTAGATCCAATCCAATCCAATCCAATCCTTCCATGATCCATCTACATCTAGCGTTGTAACTTATGCTCAATCATGCACAAATTTCTATGAAGAATGCACATGTGATTGGTCCAATTCTCTGTAAAGTTCATGTGCATTAGTGCATGGGCTACGCGTCACCACGCATGCATAGCATATATAACTGAAATTTTTGGAACTGGACCTCCTAGCTAGTATGTGCCTAATTTATATTTGATTTATTTCTAATTCTACCGGGTCATTGACATTTTTGCCCCTTGAGAGATTCATAAAGGTGCTTGTTTTTTATTTGAAATTTCTTTGATTAATTAGATTGGAAATGAAAAATAAAAAGAAAACTTTATAATACAATCACCACATGTTATATAATTATATTTTTAATTCTTAAATTTTAAGGTTGACGAATTCACATTTTTATTATAATGATATATATATTTTATTATTAAATATGTTTGTATCTCATAGAAATAATAAGGCTTTCTAGATTGTAAATTATGATTATTACGGACAAATCAACCTAAGGACTCTCTGGGGCTTGGGAGCCTAAAAAGATTACATGCATGACATGTCATCATCTACTCATCCACAAATGCACCATATATACTCAGATTGGAAGCATTTCATTGATTACTCAAAGGTGAAAATAGACAAAACAAAAGCAAGCAATAGCTCACCAAATTTGCTTATGCCCCGAGGTATCCCCAACTCCTCTCTACGCCTTTTCAATTGGAAGTCAAAAGCAGAGCTTTCAAAGAAAGCAAAAAGTCACCTGCTTTCAAAGAAGCATAAAAGCACTGACTTTCACTTGGCCCCTTTGCACTCCTAAAACTCTCTCTCTCTCACTCACTTCCAACTTCCAAGTTCCAAAAGCCACCACAATCACCACCGACAATGGATCCACCGCCCCTGCCACCGCTTCCGACGAGCATGCAACTCAACTACCCCGACTCAGTCGACTCGTCCCCGCGGTCGCGCAATGCCGACGCGTGGGACGAGCCTCTCCCCCAAGTCCCAGGCGGCAAGCTCCGTCTCATGTGCAGCTACGGCGGCCACATCATCCCCCGCCCCCACGACAAGTCCCTCTGCTACGTCGGCGGAGAAACCCGCATCGTCGTCTCCGACCGCCACTCCTCCCTCTCCGACCTCTGCCTCCGCCTCTCCCGAACTCTCCTCAACGGCCGCCCCTTCTCTCTCAAATACCAACTCCCCACCGAAGACCTCGACTCGCTCATCTCCGTCACCACCGACGAAGATCTCGACAACATGATTGAGGAATATGATCGAACGGCTTCCACCTCCCCTTTAAAGCCTTCGCGCCTCAGGTTGTTTCTCTTCTTCTCCAAGCCCGAAACGACGGCGTCTATGGGTGCTTTGCTCGACGATGCCAAGTCCGAGTCTTGGTTTGTCGATGCGCTCAATGGGTCGGGGCTGCTTCCCAGAAACCTCTCGGACTCGGCCACCATGGATTGCTTGTTGAGTGCTGGAGGGAGTGATTCTTGTAATGACTTGGAGGCTCATCAAGGTGACTTCTTTGGGGACATTAACAACAACAAACAGGTGATGATGATGAAGAACAATACCGTACATGACGTGCATTCAATTTCGGACTCTCCATTGGTGGAGAACAGTTCGTCTTTTGGGTCGTCTTCTTCATCGCCTTCCTTGTCGAATTTGCCTCCCATTCGGGTTCGGATGGATGATAACGGGTCGGGTAGAGTGCAGGGTCAGAAGGCTGTTGGGATTGAGGAACAGTTTGCGCGCGCGCAGATGAGCTTTGCTGCTGCTGCACCACCGATTCCTCCATCAATGGTTGCTGCTAATAGTTCTGGGGCTTTGCCATCTTCTGCTTCAGGTGAAAATATGAACAACAGGGTCATCTCAGATGATGAGAGATCATCGGATCTGAGTATGCCAGTTGGGTTTCGTAAGCCTCCTCTGCCTATGCCCTTGCAGCCTCTGCAACTTAAGGTTGGTGGTGGTGGTGGTGGTGGTGGTGGAGGTTACAGTTTGCCTTCACCGGATTCAGTTGCAAGGTATTTCTTAATTGATTGCATCAATTTGTTATTGTTTTCCCTGAGAGATAATAGTTTCTATGCCCTTAATTTCTTAATTTGAAATAGAAATGGGCCAAGTTAATTTTGCTACATTTGTTCAGTATGAAGAAAAGTGGTCCAGTGGAGTGATTCAAAGAGATATATTAGGGGCCAACCAGTTTTTAATTTTCAATTTCTGTTTTCAAAATTTTGGAAATAAGAATTGGATACTGAAATGGTTATATGGATTTTCCAATTGTCCAGTGATAGTAGTATTGCGTCTGCGAACTCTCTCTCCAAACCAATGTACTACCAAGAGCAGATTCAAGTTGCACCTAGAGACAGCAGAGCTCCTGCTAGCCCAAATAGTGATGCTTCTGATCTGAGTTCACGAAACCAAGTTCAACAAGTTCAGGATTCAGGGTACAGCACTATGCCTCCACAGTCAGACCAACAACTGCAACAGCAGCAGCAGCAGCAACAGCAACAGCAACAGCAACAGCAACAGCAACATCAGTTTGTCCATGCCGGCGGACATTACATCCACCACCCGGCCTCAGGTGCAGTGCCAATGTCATCATACTACACAATGTATGCTCCCCCATCACAGCAACAGCTTCATCACCCAATGGATCAGCAGCAGTACCCTGTGTATTTGATGCATGTGCCACAGTCACAACCATACAACATGCCTTTGCAACCCAACATGGCTGATACAACGGCTGTTGCCTCAAGCCGCCTAACGTCCCCAAATCCTGGCTCTGCTGCTTACAAGGACAGTATTCCACCCATCTATCCAACAAAGGCAACTTCACCTGCTTTGCCTGAAATGGCTGCTGCAAGTGTGTACAAAACGGCTGTGGCACCAAGTCCTCAATTAGTCCAAATTCCTTCTAATCAATATCAGCAGCAATACGTGGGTTACTCTCAAGTGCATCATCCTTCTCAGTCCATTGCTGTTCCTTCCTCTGCAACTGCTAATTATGCTTACGAATATGCCAATCCTTCACATGAACAAGTATTCTACACCCAGCATCAACCTTCCCCATTGCCTTCTCAATATCAAACTATGACTCCAGCGGCAGTGGCAGCTGCAGTAGCATTATCAGATGATTCAAAACAGCAACCAGCATACTCAGCAGCAGATCAGAACCACACAACCATAAGTCATTAGGCAAGAAATTAAAACTTTGGGGTGGGATAAAGTTAAAGTTGGCTGTTTTACCTTACTTATATATTTTCTCTTCTTTAATTGATGGTTATATTATAGACTTTGCTCATATGCATAAGATTTATATTTATAATAAGGGAATAGATTTTCTTCTTCTGTCTTCTTTTGGATCATATATATATATATAAATATATATATATGAGAAGTGCTGCCTTATGTTGTATGTCAATCTGTGTCGATCTAATTGAATAAAGATATATATATATATATATAGCTGTGGCAAAATGAGATTCATGTCTGTAACTCCTTTTAATAAGGACTTCTTCTCTCTCTACTGATTTTATTAGATATTGTCCTAAAAATAAAATGTGTCATGGAAATGCCCTGGCAAAGAAAATGATCATTTTGGGGTTTTACTTTAATTGAAAGAAATAAAAATGAACAGCTGTTATAGTAGAACAGGTACTGGATATATAAAACTGGACCAAGTCACATGGTCACTGGCATGGACGCCAATACCTACATGTCTTTGGCATATATCATATATGACCATGCCATTTAATATAGATTTCTAAGTATAGGAGCAAAACGTTTCTTGATCTTGCCCTTTTTCTCGAGAAGGGCATAGCAGGACTGAGCGTTGGAAAAGAACATAAAAATTTCAGATATTTTATAGGCATCGTGGGGAATCTATTAACATGTATGTCCAAATGTCCAATCATCAGTTATATATCTTAAGATTCTTCTACCTTTTCTTTTGTTAGTCTTAAAAATCAGATGCATAGCTCTCTATGACTCTATCGATAAGTCAAAACAAGAAAAAAGTTTATATATATATATATTTTTGGCCAAGAAGAAAAAGTTTATATATTATTGTCGTCTTCTGCCTTGATTTGCCTTGATTTGAAGATTTGAAGCCGAGAACAAGAAAATAGGTAGAAAAGTTAATCGCCTTGTTTTGGTCCAAACACACTTCCTACCTCCTTAATAACAAGGATGAAGATGTGGATGTGGATACCAAAAAAAAAAGGAGAATGTATGGTAATAAGCATGCTAATATGCTTGGCCACGATTGATCAATATGCAATTATGTGGAAAGTTTTAAAACCTCAATTATTTGCACGTTTTGTGGATTGTATGCAAAGGATGTTAAAACTGAAGGGATGGGGAGTTTTGCTTGTCGATCCTAATATTGCATTTATAGCATTTTTTTGATTTTTATCTTCATTTTTTCATTATTAGATAATTGTTAATAGTCAATTTATTATTTCTAATCTACCTTTACATATGGTTCAAAAATGAAAGAAAATATTTAAGCAACAAAGTTAAGGGTTTTTTTTTTTTTTTTTTTTTTTTTTTTCTGTTGATTCATTTGAACCATTGCAAGGTATATACAATGCCATGGCAGTTTTCAACGAAAATGACAATTAGACAAAAATCAAATAAAACAAAATGTTGTCAGTAAAGCATAGATACCCAAAAATGAAAAGTAGGTCCAAATCAGCAAGCTTTGAAAACCAATAAAAAGCACCCACCGGCCACCGGTGCCCTGTTTCTGTGAAGCACACGAGTCCATGATGGCATGATGTGCAGGCGTGCAGCTCAAACTCCAATTGTCATTCTCAGCTCCCATTTTCTTAAACCCACTCAACCACTAACATCAGTCTCAGTCTCAGACCACTCTCAACTCTCTGCAACCCGCACCACCATTCACCAATGCACCCCCAGAACCTTCAAAGACCTCACCTTTAATGGCCACCACCGCCACCACCTTTTGTCACCTCTCTCTCACTCCCAAGCTCCCAACTTTTCCACTCCGCCTCATCCCCTTAACAAAACACAGGTAAGTAAAGTCTCTCCAACTCTCTCTCTCTCTCTCTCTCTCACACACACACACACACACACACACACACATATATAGACACACTAACTCTCTCTCTCTCTCTCTCTCTCTCTCTGTTTTCATTGCAGGACCTTCAAGATCACCTTCTGTCTGTCGCTAAAGCAATCCAATGAGCAAACTTTCACACCCCAAAACGCCGCCGTCGACAACCTCCGCGTGGTCTTCGCCGCAGGCGGCACCGGGGGCCACATATACCCAGCCGTCGCCATAGCCGACGAGCTCAAAATCACCAACCCCACCACCCAAATCCTCTTTCTAGGCACACCCAATAGTATGGAAAGCACCGCAATCCCCTCTGCCGGCTACGACTTCGACACCGTACCCGCCGCCAAATTACACCGCCCAATCCTCTCCCTCAGAAACCTCCTCCTTCCCTACTATTTGATCAGGTCCACCATTCACAGTTACAAAAAATTGCGTGATTTCAACCCCCAAATTGTTTTCGGTACTGGTGGGTATGTGTCGGTCCCTATATGCTTGGCGGCCAAGGTAAAAGGGGTCAAGCTTGTAATCCAAGAACAGAACGCTGTACCGGGATTAGCCAATTGGGTTCTCTCATTTTTTGCTGATATTGTGTTTGTGGCTTTCAATTCCTCCATTGACTGTTTCCCCTCACATTGTAAGTGTGTGGTTTGTGGGAATCCGGTGAGGTCGTCTCTGAAGAAGCAGGTGTCTAAGGCCGTGGCAAGGGCGCATTTCTTTCCAAATTCTAGCAAGATGGGGGAGTTGGAGAAGGCTCAGGTTCTTTTGGTTCTTGGAGGGTCTTTAGGTGCGAATGCTATTAACATTGCTCTGCTGAATTTGTATTATCAGATGCTGTTGGAGAAGGAAAACTTGTTTATTATATGGCAAACTGGGGTGGAGGCCCATATTGAGATGGAAAGTCTTGTTAAGAATCATCCACATTTGCTTTTGACGCCGTAAGTGCTCTGCTATTCTGTTCTCTTAGTAACTAAAATGCAAAATGTTGTGTAAGGTTTTAAGGTTGTCTGCTGTACTCTAGATATAACGGCAAACTTCTGTATTCATTTTTGTTATAATTCAAAGGGGATACCCATGAAAGGCCAAAGTTTTAAACATTATTCACGTTTCAAAAGATTAGAGATAGAATATTGGTAAGATTGGGAAGAAATTCCTATAAAATGGTTCATAACAAACTTAAGAAAGTGTTTTAGGTAATAATGGTTGGTTTAAGTGACATTCATATTCCAGAATCTTGCTAATAACTTTCTCATAGTCCTTTTAAGGTTGAACTTCAATAGGGTTGAGCGCATTGCCCAATTTTGTTGTTATTTGGTTATAACTAATGGGGCTCAGAGATAGTGGACTCAGTTTATCTTCCACATCTGGTCATACTGTACGTGTCCATCTTTTCCTTGAAGCTAATATTCTCTGTATAATGAAGGTTCATGCATTCAATGGATTTGGCATATGCAGCTTCAGACCTTATTGTTTCTAGAGCTGGTGCAATGACTTGCTATGAGATCTTGGCAACTGGGAAGCCTTCCATTCTGGTAATTTCAAGTTTTAAGTTCTATTATAAAGCTTATGCATGACATTTATGTTTATTTTTCTTACCTACCATGTATGTGATCAAATTCAGAGTCATTGTTGCATTTTTTTTCATGTTGTATGAGATGACCCTGCATGTGAAAGTAACATTCCAATTATCTTACCAGTTTTGAGCATGTTCTTAATATCCATAACTATGCTGGCTGTATTTCTTAAGGGGAAAATTCATAATGACTTTTGACTTTGTAGATACCATCACCAAATGTTGCTGAAGGTCATCAATTCAAAAATGCTTCTTTAATGGCAGACTTAGCAGGTGCAAGGGTTATAACTGAAGATGAACTTGACTCAACAACCGTTGGAAATGCAATTGAAGAGATATTAGGTATGTTTATTCTCTTTCCTAGAGTGATGGTTTCTGTTGGTCTGGAAATCAGGGATCATATGGTATGCATTGTACTGATAGTAAAAAACTTAGAATCCTGGAAACATGGGTCTGTGGAGATATAATAGGATCCTTTACATGTAAGAAGAATGAAAGGTTATAGTCCAACTTTGTGCATGCTGATTTCTTTTTAACCTAATTTGTGGTGTATGGAATCTTTTCTGATGACCTAGCAATTCCCTAATGAGTTCATCCTAATTATTAAGATAGCAGAATGTAGGATGTTGTAATCATTCTTTTTTTGTTTTCTGTAAATAAAATATGCAAATATCATGTAATGCTATGTATAATAACTGATCAGAGAATGCTTGCTAAGCCTTAAGTGATTCAATGAACCAAGTTAACTTGAAGTTTTCCTATCAAGTTTCAGAATTTTGAAACACTTCTTACAGTAAAATTGTAAAGAATTTTTGGAAGTATTATCAGTCCTATGGGATCATAATTGATATTCTGACAATGTTTTAAATGCTCTTTGCTCCACTTAATCACTCTTGGTTGAAATCAAATATCTGCACTGAAAATTTTAAAAATGAGATATAGAAGGAGGGAAGGAAGTAGGTAGGTCAAGCGAACAATCTGACACTGGAATAATAAATGCATAAGATCATACTTGTATCAATTAAAAACTATACTTTTTTTCTGAATTTTGTACTGCAGGAATAGGGTTGTGTATGTTTCAGAAAAGATGCATGTAGTTCACCAACTATAGTGAAAAATCTACAAGAAATTATGGTTTTTATTTGTTATTACTATTGATGAGTAATGTCATTTTATTGTTGAAAGATGGATCCAATTTGACTTAGGAGGTGAGTTATCCTTAAATTTTCTTTTTTTGCGTAGGGGATGAGAGTAAAATGGCAGAATTGTCCGCGAGGGCTCTGAAAACTGCAAATTCCAATGCCTCTGTAGAGATTGCACAGCACGTTGTTTCTCTAGTCAACTTATCAACAACAAAGAAGAAGTAGAATTAAAGTGGGTTTATATTCTATGCTTGACAATAGACTGGCTTGCTTCAAAGTTCGATCACCTTTTCAAATGGCAGTCCACCAAAATTAGTTAATTTTTTATCGACAGAAAGCTTGAGTGTTTCATAGAAGTTGAGGCCGCAAAATTGTCCATGAATGTAGGTAGATTAGGTTCCTAGAGTTGTTTTCACTTGTAGCTTTACATGAATGCTTTGGCCAAACTGTTCCTAACATGGTTTTTATTGTCTGGTAGGAAGATGTCCTATACAAAAGTGATTGATTCGATGGTTGTAGCCATTCATAGTTCGTTCTCTGTATGCTGTAACTGATATCTGGAGTTCCTTTCTTCAATATGCTAATAAAGGGAATTTCGTGTTTGTGATTATTTGGCCTTCGATTATCTACTTGTGTAGTATGTGTTCTGATATATAACAAACTTCATGGCTGCAATAAGTTGTATTAATTTGCCATATAGAGAAGCTACGTCTCCATGAAGAAGAAAATCCTCTAAACATACTCCATTTGAGAATGTATTTATGTATGTTTCTATGTATCCATACATGCATGCATTTATGTATCACTGAGCATGCATGCGTCGGAGTCGGGAGTTCCTCCGATCATTGTACGAATCTTTGCAAAGCAAAAACATGCCGTAGTATGCCCATTTGTTTGGCCGAAATAGTAGAATGAGAATATGAATTGTACTCATTTAATCATTTTCTTGACTATCTTGGAATGAAGAGGACTTGATATTTCAATTCTAACGTTTGGAACATATTCGAATCAAAGTCGGAAATGATTTATGATTCTAATTTTCGGCGTTTGATAAATCCCGGAGTGAAATTTATAATTTGACATTTATTATTTATTACAAAATTGACACCTTTTTAATAATACTCTTTTACAAAATTGACACCTTTTTAATAACACTCTTTTAATAATACCCTTTATTAGAATGAAAACTAATATTCATCATATTGAGAGCATTTTAATCTTAAAAAAAATAATTTTTCAGTCAAATTTTGAATTACTGAAATGTATATATAGTTTGAGTATCGTCCTGAGTCCTGACTCCTGATATAAATTAATAAATATGAAAAGGAAATGTGAAAAATGAATGAAAGATATAATAATATATAATCTGATTATATACACGTGTCTTGTGAAGATGAAAGGCAGCTATGGAGCACGATGTAAGTGTTGGGGACTATCTTGGTGCTAAAGCTCCAATGGTGCGATGGAGTAAAAGCCGCCGCAGGCTAGCAGCCGGCGGTGGTCGGCATGATGGGTGGAGAGGGGAGGAGAAGATCCAGGAGAGATTGAAGAAACTTTGCCAAACAAATTCTTCTTTTTTGGTCGGTATATATATATTATATATATCTCTCTCTCTCTCTGTTTCCAGGATTCAAAACCTTAAACAAAACCCATGGCCAACAAAACCTTTACACGAAAACAATCGATTACGGAGAACGATATTTACATCCAAGACGATGAAAATGGCACGCTTGAAATCACCTCGTTCAACGAAGATGGCACGCTTAAACTCATCTTTTCTCTATCTACTACCGTAAAGGAAAAGATTTGCGACAAGGTTGGCCGGTGGTGGAATCTGCGTTGGAAGAGCATGGTGTTTCATGTGAACTGATTCAACTGAATATGGTATGTCATGTCAAATTTTGTTTTTGAGAACTCACTCTTATCCTCCTAAAGGAGATTTGACTGGCGGACAATGTGGAAATTGCAAAGACTGTGGGATCAGAAAGGTGGGTACTGATTAAAATTCCTTCCTCCAGTCAATTTTTCGTCAAACAAATCTAATTTATTAACCTTTTATCATTTATGTTTCTGGAAGCATTCTCTGTAGTTGCATGTGATGCAGCAGCTAGGACCTTTTAATTTCAGGCTTCAGAAATGTACCATGGTCATTAGGCCTTCCACTATGGTAAAGCCATTTTTTGTGACCCAAAACCCATTTTGGGTCACAAATAGTGCTGTGACCCAATTCTCCCATTTATGGTGCTGTGACCCATTTTGGGTCACAGTGTTTTATACATATTTAAAATATGCCTAATATTGATTAAGTGATATTTAATTGATAATTTTAAATTTAAAGTATAATAAAAATGATTCTAGTGATCTTATTTTAATGAGATCTTTAAAATAAGGTCAATATTGAATATATTTAAAATAAGAAAATTTCATAAATTAGACAACATAAGCCTTACAACATCGGGACTTCAACAACCACAAACAAGAAAAACAACACGATGATTTAAAGGAAAAACAAGTACAACATGATCACTAAAAAGGAAAAAAAAAACAAGAACAATACGATGATTTAAAGAAAAAACAACAACAACAATCATAATGAGAACAATATTGACGAACCATGATCCAGGTCGTCAATATGTTGGGGCAAGTGGTGGGTTCCCCTCTCGGATCCAGATGTGCTCAATCAAATTAGTTTTTAGGGATTCGTTGACATTTCGGTCCCTAAGCAAATTCCGACGAACATTCATCTCAGGTAATGATGATGGAGCGGCACCGGTCGGACATGGTTCTACACCTTCGTATTCAGCTTCTGCCCTTCTAGTGCTCGCTTCTGGGTCTATTGGGTCATCCCTACCGTCATCCTCAGGGCGCTCATCCTCCACGATCATATTGTGCAATATTATGCACGCCTTCATGATATACCCAAGCTCAATCGGACGCCAATAACGAGCAGGTCGTTTTATAATCTGCCACCGGGCTTTTAAAATTCCGAACGCCCTCTCCACATCCTTCCTGTATCCCTCCTGTCTAGCGGCAAACAACTTATGGTGGGGAAGAACGGGACTGTGCAATGTAGTGATAAGAGTTGACCATTGAGGGTAGATCCCATCTGCAAGAAAGTATGGAATGGTGTAGTCTATCCCATTCACAGTGAATTTCACCCTGTGGTTTCGGCCGGAAATCATATCATCAAAGAGATGAGAACAGTCCAGCACATTGATATCATTATTCGACCCAGGTATACCAAAATTTGCATGCCATATCCACGTGTCGTACCCAGCAACGGCTTCAAGGATAACTGTTGGGACACGATAATGCCCACGGTACACAGCTTGCTCGGCCATTGGGCAATTTTGCCATACCCAATGCATGCAATCCAAGCTACCAATCATACCTGGAAATCCTCTACGGCTCCCCTTTCGCAAAAGTTTCCTCAAATCGGCCGGAGTAGGCCTCCGGAGATACTCTGGTCCGAAGACGTCAGTGATGGCTCTCACGAACTTCAAGAATGATTGTCGTATGGTGGTTTGGCTAATGGTCATTGACTCTGAGACCAAATCATATGGAATGCCATATGCCATCACCCGCAGTGCTGCAGTCACCTTTTGGTGAGGTGTGCAACCCACTCTACCGACGGCATCAACTGTTGGCCGGAAATACTCATCCTGGAGGCAGACCGCTTCGAGAATTCTATTGAATAGCGGTTGGTGCATGCGGTATCGCCTGCGGAAAGTCACGGTGTCCTCGATTGGCGAGGGGATGAAGTAGTTGTCCATGAGACGTTCGTGGGCGGCTTCTCGATTCCGGTGTGTGTACCGGCGATTTGAAGAAGTACCGCCATGCCTTGGTGTACCGGCGACGACGGTATGACCCATTGACACAATCAACTTACCCACCATCTCCCTTCCCTCCTCTTCCCTATCCCATTCAGCATCAGAGTCCGAAGACGAGGAGAAGGATGAATACACATACAAAGTATTCATTTGGGTGTTTATGGAATGAGAAATGATCCTGAAATAAGATTGAGTGTAACATGGTAAATATAGTGGTATTTATACTGAAACCACTTGCATTTGAGATAAGGAATGAATGGTCCACATTCATTTGCTTTATGATGGTGTAGTCATTTCATGCATCAGTCTTATCTACTGTAAAGCATGCATCAGTCTTATCTACTGTAAAGCATGCATCAGTCTTATCTACTGTAAAGCATGCATCAGTCTGTGGTTAATAAGGGAGAATCCAATGTTGGGTGGAAATGTAAACATTAATTGAATAAATAGCAAACCATGACTTAAAACAAGATTGACGTTCAAATTAAAGGATACAATTAAAGAGCAAACATAATTTAAAACAAGATTAACATTCAAACTAAAAAACACAATTGAAGAGCAAGGTCTAATTCTAATTATTAGGCGGGTACCCCTGGTTTGAGTGAGTGAGGTTGGAAAGATCCGGGTAGTATCCAGATGGAGTGGACTCCGAATGGTGGTTAGCACGCATTTGCCTCCTTGCAATGACTTCAGCCATCTTTTGCTCCCAATACATCCGTTGCCCATCATTCATTTTGGAGAGGTCTTGGCCCATAATATTTTGTTCTTCCCATTCTAGCTGCCTCTCGATCCTCATCCTTTCTCTTGCGTCCTTTGCGGCGTCTCTTTCACTCCTTGCACGCTCTCTGTCAACTCTCGTTTGTATGAAAATCCTTGAATTTTCATTATAATGATCTACTGCCTCAACCATATGAGTTTGGACGGGCTCGGCTGCCTTGGCCCGTTTTGCATGGTTTCTCCCTGGTGGCCTTGGCCGCGAGGAACCGCATGGTTGGAATGGTGGTGGGTTTTCGTCCTCGCCAAGTGGTATGACTGGATCGGTCTCCTCGGGATCATCATCGGCGGGAGTGTCGGCATCGTCGGTGGCGGGGGTCTCTGAATCACTAACCCGAACAGGAGCATGAACGGCAGCATACTTTGCACTTTCCTTTATTTTTTCCCAAATGTGCACCCATGGAAACTTGAATCCAGTCTTGTTTCGAAAGCCTTCAAGTGCTTGCGTAAACTACAATAATAAAATAAAAATTAAAATATATAAATTTTCTTGTGGAAATGCAAACATAACTTACATAAATAGTAAATTTGATACATTTATAAACAAAACAAAAACCAACATCATACAAATATATAAATATGCTTGATAGATAAACAAAATAGTGGAAATACAATATAATAATATCATTATACAAATATGCTACATTTATAAACACAACCAAAAATAATCATACAAATATATAAATATGTTTGATACATATACAAAACAATAAAATAGTAATACCATTATATAAATATGCTTCATTTATAAACAAAACATATAATAATTATACAAATATATAAATATGCTAGATAATTGGAGGATACAAAAAATAATCATGCAAATATATAAATGCATAAAAACTTACCACATTGGCATCATTTGCACCGCTTGCACGCATTCGCTCGGCCTCCAATAAGCAAGCATAAAATTTGTTGCAATCACGCGCAATATCTTTGAATCGTGCTTTAACACCGCCAACCTTACGAATTGTTTCACCCCCCATGTTACGCTTGAAAATTTCATAAATTTGTTCCCAAAGCATGGCGGCTCTAATTTGGGCACCAAGACAACCGTCGGGAGACCTCTCTAGGTATGCCATCACTAGGGCTTCATCTTCAGCTACCACCCAAGCACTTCCTCTTGGAGCCATGACAAAGAAAAAAAAATTTCCAATCAATTTGGTAAACAAAGGTTGTAAATTGTGATGAAACCATATGAGTGTTGTGTGATATATATAGACATCCTTGAAAATATAGCTGTTGGAGGGTTTGGGGAATTTTTTAAAATTTTTTCGAAATTTTTTGGCAATTTTTCGGATATTATATATATTTTAAAAGATTTATTAAATATTTGTTTAAAAAAAAAAAGAAAAGGCCGATCTGGACCGTTGATTATCAACGGTCCATTAATCCCAGCCGTTAGATCCATCCCCGGCCCATCTAAAAAAAAAAAAAAAAAAAGCCCAAAACGCAGCAGCCGTTGATCACCAACGGTCGGCCGATCTGGACCGTTGGTGAGAAGGAAGCCAGCCACGCGTCAAGCTTCCAATTCCCCAGCGCTGCAACCGAGCCAGCACGTGACGTCATCCGACAGGCGCGTCAGCAACTGCAGCTTCCGTCAGCAGCAACAGGCGCGGGCCCCACCTCCTGTTCAGCTCAGCAGCTCTCTCTCTCTCTTCACGTGGGCTGCTTTTTGGATTTGGGTCACAACACAATTTGGGTCACACATGAAACTCACTTCTGAGTTACACTTTGGGTTACACCCCATTTTGGGTCACACATTCCGGCCCGTAGTGAGGAGTTGTGACCCATTTGTGGCCCAAAATGGGTTTTTGGGTCACAAAATCCGGTGCATAGTGGAAGGCCTTAGAGCTCTTGTTTGACCTTAGAAAGGTTTAGAATTTAGAGTTGATTAGGGTTTAGTGAATGATGAAAGTGAGGATAATATGAGGATATAATCACATAAGCCTTTGGTTGCCCTACTACCTACTCCATGAAATGCTTCTTTGTAATGCCGGAGATTGCAAAAGTTCACTGTTTAGCTTGTTCTAATCTCTACTTTTGTCTGCAGGATGAATTTTTTCAACAGCTGAACCGCCAAAGAGGCCCCCAGAACGCCCCAATCCCCTAACTAAAGGTGCATAATTTGATCTGAATCGTGTTTTTCTGATCCTTCAACTAAAAGAAAAATTTGAAAATTAAGAATAAAAAGATAAGTCATAAAATATGTGCATAATTTGATCTGAATCGTGTTTTTCTTATACAACTGTAATTTGCATCTTGAGCATTTGATTATTGACTCTTACTGTAAGAGAGAACTTTGTGGGCTATTAAATATGTGCATGCTTAGCTTTTTATTGGTTGTGCTCAATTAGGCAGTGCGGTTCATGAAAACCCAAATTATTTGTCGTGCTCACATTTGTACAAGTTTTATGGAAGCACTGCACCGGATACAAGATACAGATGTGCTAGAGATGATTGCAGACAAGTTCAGCTCTTCAGTAAGTGACTAATTTAACGTATAAGCTATATTCATGCAATGCCCAATGGGCTTCTTGGGTTTTTCTGCCCCCTACGAATTCAAACTGATAGTTTGTGTAATTTTTTTGGAGAAAATTATGAGTTAGATCCATGATCTTGCTAATGCCTTGTTAATGGAAGATGGTGCTAGCTGCGATCTATTGCTTGCTAAAAGAAGGCTGTGCAATTTTGGTTTGCCTCTAGGAAAATTGCATTGCATTGCATATATAGTTCCTTTCTGCTATATGTTTTTCTATATATTACTAGTCTCAATAGAAGGATGATTTATTTGCTGTTAATTAATGAGCTTGATTTCTTTAGGATTCTCCTAAAGTGCATGGTGATGCATCAGAGACACTTTGTGCTATAACAAGGTTTGCTCCACCTGAACTTTATACTAAAATCTCCAGGCCAAGGTACGTGCATTTGTTTTCTTCGTACATATACTAGAAATTCTTTCTTATACACGCATATTTCTGCTCTAGTTTCTGTGTTGAGTTTCGAATGTACGTGTTTTTTTTTCAGTTTCGTACGAAGATTATTTCGGCATGCTTTGGAGGACTCCTCACGACCAAAATCTGTTCTGGTTAACTCATTGTCGGTATGCATCTCTTTGTTAGACCCAAGGAGGATAACATGTGGAACATACAAACATATTAATGGACATCAAATTCCTTGTGGATCTAGAGTTACTGCTAATCCCGAGACTGTTGTGGCCATGCTGGAGAGCCTAGGTTGCCTTTTTAAACACTGCTTCTGACATCTGGATGTCTAGATTTAACAAAATCTGGTTGCGTAATTTCAGTCGTTGGAAGTTTGTTGATTATGCACAGCACAATTGAGCTTCCAAGTAATATCATACTGCATGCTATAATGACAAGCTTTTATCCTGCAGGTGATTTGCTGAAGCTTTTGGATGTTTCTTCGGAGGACAATGTGTTGTCAACTACATATGGCAAGTTACAGCCACCTCTTGGGAAACATCGTTTAAAGATATTAGAGTTCATTTCAGTATTACTGACGTTTGGTTATGAAGCTGCTGAGAAGGAACTGATTTGTCTTGGAGCACTACAAAGAATTTTAGACTTGTTTTTAAGTAAGTTGAGAGTTTCAATTTCTTATTTTATAAAAAGTTAATTGATACAATTAAGCACATAAGAAATATTCCCCAATTTCATTCTGTGTATTCCAGGTATCCATTTAACAACCTTGTGTATCACCACATAGAGAACATAATTGTATCATGTTTAGAAAGCAAGAATGGTCCTCTTGTACTGCATCTTCTCTGCGAGTGTGATCTAGTTGGAAAAATACTTCAAGCAGAAAAGAATTTCACATTGGCAGCTCATTCAAACAAGCCATCAGTTCTTGCTGAGGGTAGATCCCCACCCAGGATAAGGAATATTGGACATTTAACACGCATATCCAACAAAATCATTCAACTCGGAAATAACAATAGCGAGATTCAGGCGTATCTGCAGGTTTTTATATCTATTTCTACATATTTATGTTTTTTTTGTGTTTTAAGTTTAGTATTTGTGAATAGATATTTACAAGTGAATTGCAGTATTCTTTTATGGATTGAAGCCCAGTCTTTTAGATGGTTGGTTGAGTGGTTAGAAGACTCTTTCCACTTCGTCTTCTGGTGTTCATTTTTTGCATCCCCTAGACTCTTCTTTCTATTAATTTTACTTAAACGTTATTAAAAAAAGTATAATGTTTTTTGAAATTTTATTGGTGCTTTGACACTGTTGTTGAAGTTGAAAAATCATAGACCTTAAATTTTTTCATTAGGCTTTATAAATTTATCATTCCCCATCCTTTGTTGTTGCTTTTGTATGGATTTATACAGTTACTACCAACTAAATGAGATTATCTAACTGAAGAGTACAAACATGGTGCTAGCACGTAATGAGAAGATGCCCACATAAGTTGTATACACCCGTTGTATGGAATTTTCTTTTATAGGAAAAGGGTTTAGAGCCTATTGTTTACACTGTTCAGTCATTTTTGTAGTTCTAATTCTTTTGACAGGAAAATAGTGAGTGGACTGATTGGTATAGAAATGTTCTATCAAAGCCTAATGCGGTGGAGGATGTTTGGGCTTCTTGGTATGTTTTTTGGGTGCTTTAATTATAAGGACAAAATATATCATGTTTTCAACTATCTTTTTTTTTTTGGTCAAAATGTTTTCAACTATCTAATTGTGGTGTAATCAATTGTAACAGGCACCTGTGTGCCAAACACAAAAAACAATACAGAAGACAACGCGAAAGAGAAGAATTTCGAAGTAGCAGCCCACCCCATTCTATCCAATCCTCACCCCCAAGGCCAAGCTTAGACATGAGACCAACTGTAATCATTACAGGAACAAACTATGGATGGCATGTTAAAGCATATGGACCAGCTGACTAGAACAAGACATAATAATTGGAGGCTTTTTCATATTTGAGTTTGTGTATTCTGTATGTCTTGAGGCATTATTTGTGTAGTTATTTTTTCAATTTGGAGGTAGATACTTGACATGTTAGGATCTTATGCCTGCTTTCTCCAAATTCTCGCAAATTTGAGGCAGACTTGAGAATTGACTTTTTTATTTGATCGGGTATCTGGAACGTATGCCAAAGAAAATAAAACTTCTCAACTCCAATAACAAGCATTATTCATATGTCAAAATAGAGAAGCTACATCTCCATGAAGGAGAAAATACTCTATCTTTGCAGCAATAAAAAACGAACAATACTTGGGTCACCCCACCTCCTCAAATTATGATTTCGGCAATGTCGGCGCATAATCGGAACCGTTCAATTTTTAGATAACATATTAAAGATCATCTTTGCAAAAAATCAAATTAATCGGAAATCGTTTGGTTATATAACTGTTGTCAATTAAATAGAAAAAATCAACGATTTGGTAAAAAAATCGCTTTTGAATTGAAAACCATCTATTTTTTCTATTTAATTGACAACAGTTATATAATCAAATGATTTCCGATTGATTTGATTTTTTGCAGAGATGATCTTTAATATGTTATCTAAAAAGTGAACGGTTCCGATTATATACCGACATTGCCGAAATCATGATTTGAGGGGGGTGGAGTGACCTTGAAGTACCCCCAAGGGGTGACCCAAGTATTGTTCATAAAAAACATACTCCGTTTCAGAATGTATGTATGTATGGATGTATGTATGCATGCATGCATGCGTGCGTGCGTGTATGTATCATTACCTATTTTCGGCAGCCATATTTTGTCGGAGTTCCTCCTATCATTGTACGAATCTTTGCAAAGCAGTTGAAAAACATGCCATAGTAGATGCAGTTACCTGATAAGCCATCTTTGATTCTTTGGTTGGTGTTTTTTTGGTCTGACATATTGGTTGGTGGGTGGTCCATATCAATACAATACAATACTAGTCAACAGCCCCCCCCAAGAATCCAACCTGGCATCCCAATCTTCAAAATGGGCTGATTAATGAGGTCCAAAATTATCTATTTTTGCCCACTTAAACTCTGCTATGCTATTAGAAAATTATAATCCAAGATTACAATTTAGTTGACCTCTTTTGTATAAAATTAATAAGTAATTATCGTGCTCTAACTTCTAACCAAATTACTGAGAATAATAAATAAATATATGACTAAATTATGTGAAAATCATTACTTTATGCTCTTCTTATGCAACTTTATTAGTATTAACTTTTTCATAAATCATAAGTTAGTTAAATTTATATTTATTTTTAAAATGGAGCCTCTATTAACATGTATATAAACATCTCTCCCGCTAAACCCAATACCAAGCATCCGATCCCCTGGCACATCCATAAAGCAACAGAAATTCAAAAAGAAAAAAAGAAGAAGCAAATGCCTTTTCTCATTTCGCACTCGGATCTTCATCTTCGTTCCCTGACCGCGTCTAGTACTGACCGTTGGTATTTCAGCCCAATTAGATGGTCCGACCCGAAACCCCAACTGTCTCGGATCTGCTGTGCCCGTCGGAGCCCGCCAGCCTCAGCCTCGAATGGCCTGGCTTTGGCTTTGGATTTGGAAAACAGAAAAAAGGACCCGCGCTGGTCTATTTGTACGGCCGATGAGCTTCACTACGTCTCCGTTCCCAACTCCGATTGGACTCTCGCTCTCTGGCGCTACCATCCCTCTCCGAAGGTCTGTTTGAGTGGTTTCTCTCTCTCTCTCTCTCTCTCTCTTTCTACATGTATGTATGTATGTGAATTTTAGGATAATAATGGTGATTGATTTTGCAGGTGAAGCCGAGGAATCATCCGCTGTTGCTGTTGTCAGGCCTTGCCACAAATGCTATTGGATACGATCTCTCTCCTGAGGTGAATTTATAGCCATTCTTATCATTATTCTGCTCTGCAACACATTATCATTTATGCATATACATACATATAATGTGTAGACATATGCATTGCATGTATCTATGACTCTATCTATGTATATTTCTTAATTTATAAACTTACTTTTTTTGAAAATTGAAAACCAAATGGTGAATACTTCAACGGGGAAATCTAAGCATCCTTTTTGGCATTGCCATACATTACAAACTTCATGTATGTCATAATATATTTCATTCAAACCTTATATGTCTGTGTGTGTGTTTTTACATTCCTCAGTTCCTATATAATATGTAAGGCTATTGATAATGCATGCGACTGTTTTGTTTTTTAGTCCTCGTTTGCACGCTACATGTCTGCCCAAGGATACGATACGTGGATTCTTGAAGTCAGGGGTGCTGGGTTGAGCACACATGGAATGGACTTAGGGGAAGTGAAGCAGCCTCCTAATGCCATGTCCAAGCAGACAAATTCTTCAGTTAAGCGTGAAGAAAATGGTGGCGCTTTTGGTAATTCCTGAAATTTCTCTGAAAAGGACATGTATGGTGTCTAAATCGGATGAATTACAATTTGTGACAAACTTAATGGGAACTTTTATGCATTTACATGAGAGATTATCAAGCTTTGTAAATGAAGGTTGATTGAGGAAGTGATGCTTCTGTTCAAACAACGAAACTCTAAGTCTATGCACATTATCTGTATGCTTTAATTATTTTCTTTTTTCGTCTGTCTGTATGCTTTAATTCGAATTCGGTTGCAGGTTTGTTAGAAGCCGGGGAAAAGTCTGCTATTGCTAGCCAAATGAAGGAGTTAAGTCAAAAGCTTTCAAATATCATTGAGGAAGGTCAACGAGCAGTTCCCACAAGGTTTGCAGACTTCCAAGAGCGTTTTTCTACTACATTAGAAGATTTCCAGAAACAACTTGACCTAAGTTTAAAGCTTGATTGGGACTTTGATCACTACTTGGAAGAGGATTTGCCTGTTGCGGTGAGGTGACATTCCTTTAATATACTTGACTTCATAATTGACATTTTATGGTGTATTATTTAGGACAATATAATTTTCTTAATAGCAATCCCATTTCGAATCACTGATGGTGTGTGTATGCATGTGTGCTTGTGTGTGCAATGGCAAGAGTTGTTGATACTTTGATTGAATGTTTATCTCAAGCTTCTGTTATGTCATCTTAGATGGAGTATGTAAGAAATCAATGCAAACCAAAGGACGGAAAGCTCCTTGCAATTGGTCACTCAATGGGGGGTATCTTGCTATATGCATTGCTCTCACAGTGCTGTAAGTTGCCAAACTAAACTTTTCATATTTAACTGACTCCAACTTCTTAACTTCACTTACATGTTTGACACATAGAGCAATCTATGAATGTACTTTTACTATTTTTTATGTAGTAGTTGTCACTATCATTCAGTTTATTGTTTATTGCACTCCTGAAATTTAGAAGATTATTGAAAGGTGGAACCTCTCAGAAAATAAACTGCATTAGAAAGCCGATTTATTGTGCATGGAAATAGGGTCCATATATTTTCAGTAGATGAACTTCAAATTTAGGCTATACACCTTCTTCTACAAGTCATGTATATAAATGTCACAAAGTATGGTCCCTGATGGCATCTAAAGTTTTACCAGTGACCTTTCTCGAATTCAAAAGCTTCAAATAATTATATGTTCATGATATATTCTTACTTAAAGGAAAGACTTATGGGCACTCTTGCTTTTGAACTATTTCATTGTAGTCATGACAGGGTCAACCGGAAATAGATAGTATGTGCGTCTGTGTATAAATTGGTTTCCATGAATGGAGCTTTGGAATACTGCCTATATCTATTTCTTGGTCTGCTACCCCAGTAGTAAATTAAGAATGATTTCTGAAGAATTTTGAGGCACATAGCCCTCTTGTCCTGGCATTTTCATGAACCTGATTCAGGATAACCCTTGTTATATAGTTAGGATAATTTTTGGTTAAAAATGCATTTGCCTGCCCATTATCCTTTCATTTTTGCTTATTCTGTTAAGACATGCATGCATGCCTGCAGATGAAGAAGGCATATCAGTTATTTCTTTCATATTCCTTTTTACTGGAACTTGTTATGGTTTCTTTTTTTCCTTTTACAAACAGTAGGAACACTACACATACTCCTTGGGGACTGAACACCTAATTCTCACCATCGACTCTTTATTCTTTAGGGGGCAGGGGCACCACCTGGCCAAAGGCCATTGACTGATATTATTCTTTAGGTTTTGAATGAAACAAGTAGTATTAGTAAGACTGGTTTTGGTGGTATGTAATTTCTTTTACAATGTTACTTCTTGTACACTAAAATTACCATCTTTTTAGCTTTTCAAGGACGAGATTCTGGGCTGGCATCAGTTGCTACTTTGGGGTCATCACTTGACTACACACCTTCAAGATCATCACTAAGGTTATTTTTACCTCTGGTAAGTTATATGAAGGATCACTTTCTTTGAAAATCTATTTACTATTCACTATGATAACTACATGCTTGCAGAACAAAAATCTGATTAGGTTTTATCTCACTGTGGTGCTCAGGCAGACCCTGCACAAGTTCTAAATGTTCCTGTTCCGTTCGGTGCTTTGGTTGCTGCTGTACATCATCTTGTAGCTCATACTCCGGTTTTGTCTTGGTTCAAATCTCAAGTTTCTGCTCAAGACATGATGCATCCAGAGTTGTACGAAAAGCTTATTTTAAACAACTTTTGTAAGTACAGAATTGTTCCAACGTACTTGACATATTGCTGCATATGTGCTTCCAAGCATTAAAAGTGCATTTGTAAAAATTGCTTATAATAGTTAAGTGATTTCATATTGATGCTTGGCTTGTTAGAAATGACCTTCAGGAGCTATACTTAGGCATGGAAGTATTACACTTTGATGGCAAAATATATAGGTTCAGTTTGCAAGCCAAACCTGGCCCTTGATATTCACTTTCACCATTTATTTTTCTGAACTCGGATAATTGTGCATCCCATCAGAAAATCACTAGGGTATGCCTTGTATGTATATTCACTTGTTGAATGGTCTTTTCTTTCTGCCCAATCTATGAGCTGCTGTATGCCATCAGGAAATTCTCTTTTAGCTTTTGTCAACACTACTAATTAATCTCTCTATGGACCTTTCGCAATGATGTTGTACTGTTACATTCCCATAATTTGGGACTAATATGTAAATGTGAATCTGATCATAATCTGCAGGTACTGTGCCTGCTAAGGTTCTCTTGCAGCTAGCAACAGCCTTCCGGAAGGGTGGTTTATGTGACAGAAGTGGAACTTTCTTTTACAAGGATCATCTATGTAAAAGCAATGTCCCTATCTTAGCCCTTGGAGGAGATCAAGACCTAATATGCCCCCCTGAAGCAGTTTATGGTAGAATGTTAATTCATTTGAGCCTGATGTCTTTAAGAAGCTTAATGATCATCTAAACTAATTTCCTCTTCTTTTTTTGTTTCTCCCTTTATCTATGTGCATGATACACATGGAGTAGAAACAGTGAAGACCATTCCTGAGCAATTGGTTACCTTCAAAGTCCTTGGAGAAGCTGGTGGTCCTCATTATGCTCACTACGATTTAGTGGGAGGTCGTTTGGTACGGTCATATGTTTCTTTTTCCTATGATTTCATTGGAATTGGATGATATATTCTATGTCAAGACCATACCAATTTGTTCAGTTAACTTTGTACTTGTGTGTTACTTAACCCACCTTGTTCTGTTGTTTTAATGCAGGCAGCAGATACAGTATATCCACACATTATTGAGTTTCTCAATCGCCAGGACAGGACTTGATTTCTTCATAGTATTCTCTCTTGGGACCCCGAAGGTCTTGAACCTTTAAGCCATTTGTTGTGTTCCTAAACAAGGCAACCAGATGAAGAATCCCCCAAAAGGTCGAAATCATGGCCAAATATGCAATGGCATGAGAGGTGGTAATGTATACAAAGGCCTTCGCCTACACAAGTATGTTGTATGATGTTCCATTTTGCACATAGTTGTAAAGGACATAACGTAAATGACAAAAGAGGACTAAAATTAGAAATTTTAGAATGTTCAAGTTGTATGATGTAATTACGAATCTTATTAAATAGTTTTAATTTTCAAATCAACGGTCCTGATTGATGGAAAATATCATAATGCCTCTTCCTCCTCACTATATAAGGGAAGTGAAGCATGCTCTGGTGGTGGTGAAGGTTATGGTCACGGGTCACCTCCTCCTCTTCCTCTTCTTCACTCTTTTTCTCAACCTCTCCAGTTGCCTGCTCCTCTTCCCATCTTATGTGAGAATCAAATCCAATTACATGCAATTATTTTTTGATTAAAAGGTTCCAAACATTATTTCGATTGCTTTGGATGAGTTTCTTTTTGGCATATCTGTAACAAAGTTAAAATCGATTTTATACATGATAAAACCTATATACAAAGATAAGATGAAGCTGATATTAATCTTGGTATTATCTTCATGTTGAACTCATCTTCTAAGATAATGATTAAATCCAAAAAACAGAAAGTGTTCCATTGCACACCAAAACCTTAATTCAATCACACCAAGTTTTCAGGATTCATCTGATACTACACTACCATTGTTAGACATTTGCAGCATCACTGTTTTTCTTTTCATGAGATTTGGTTTACCACATTCAACATTTCGCCAACAAATCTTATAAACAAAAAATTGTTTGCTAAATAGCGAGCCATCCAATTACATTTCAAGCATCCATAAATTTGTAAAAGGCAGGAGAAACCACATGACCGGTACAATTATATGAAGTGTTTGTAGAGATTATAATTATCACTATCCAATTCCATAACATGGAAATGCCAAATTTCAGAGAAGATCAAGACTTCAAAATAAGCAAACAGAGTTGCAGCTTCAAACCAAAAGAATGAATGCTTGCTCATGTATTGAAGGAGAAGAAATCTATACATGAAGGGATAGTGACCAAAAATGCCAGAACAGAAAGGGATACGAAGTGTTCACCCATCCTAGCATCTAGCTACTGCATCAACCTTACAAAAAGGGCAAGTATTTTTGTGTGCAAGCCACTGTTTTATACATTGTAAGTGAAAGCTGTGTCCACAATGCAGCTTGCCCATCTCATCATCTGCTTCATATTCCTCCTATGAGCATTGAACAATTTAACGGTTAATGAAATAATGATCCGAAAAATGATAAAGAATTCTAAGTAAATAATAACAAGAGTTTTACGAGCTCACCTGACAAATGATGCACTTCCTATCAACTTGTCCAGATGAATGTGGTGACAGATCATTCAACATCGAAAGCTTGATCTTTCGAAGGCAGCAGCTTATCTCATCTTCTTTCAATCCAGTGCTCACGTAACCAATTCTATCGCCTAGCTCGAGCAGTTCCTGTTTTCCACACCAAAACAAGAAAACTGTGAAAATATGTAGATACAGAAACACACAAACAACCAAATTTAGGTAACCACAAAACATAATTACAATTGAAAAAAGAAAAAAAAAAAAAACAAATATTTTGTTTATGAAAAGTAACCTCGTATGACATGCTATCCACATCAAGTCTCCAGTCCCTAAATCTATCAAGCATGTCTGATCTTCCACCCATCAAAAGACTACTCTGAAACATCATTATCTGCAACCAACAGTTACTGAATTTAAATCTGATGTTCTTCAACAAAACACCCAAAATCCATTTAGTCAATATGTTCACAGAGTCAACAATATATGAATGCTGCAATAGTTGAATAGATAGCTTGTCAAACCAAAACCAGGAAAAATAGAGACCTTATTACTGAATAGTGTTATTAAAAACAACTTGTAGTGCCAAACCAAGTGATAGGATGAGAAAAAGTAAAAGTTTAACATTCATAGTGAAGGTACATAAGAGGACACATAGAATAAAGTACCTCTGCAAGGCCTTCAGGGGTTGGATGCCGAACATGGCGATAACACCTATTTCCAAACACCTCTGATCCAGGGCGGCTCGTGACAAAGTCAGGGTCAGAATCCAGAAAAGAGATAGTTTCTGGGCTCACAGTTCGCCTTGCCAAACAAGGACGCTGCCAACAAGATTGATTAACGAACCAAGTTAGTCACAGTTAAAAACAACCCCAATGTGGAATAAGGGTGTACACACTAAGCAAGAAGATGTACAACTTGTTCATACTCTGTTCAATATCATATATTCAATGTTCAAAACTAAACAAGACTAAAAGTAAAATTTAAGGATATACATGTTTACAGAGAAGGGAATAGAGTGTCCCACTAAATTTGATCGCTGAGAAACGTAACACAAGCAGATTATATAGGCTGTTTTGTGTGGGGTAACCGTGGGGAGATAATGAGTCGTTCAACCTAGAATTCGTTTTGTTTTGGTAACTAGGAAAATTAGTACGTGCACTTATTAGCGAAAAAACAAGGTAACTTTTTAAATACCCAAGAAAAATAAAAAAACCAAACTAAAACCGTACCATAAAAAATTATTTAAAAAAAATTACAAGGCATAAATGAGAATGCGCTGCAGAATATTGATTACCAAATCGAAAGTAAAATGAATGCTATTGTCCTGCTAAATTAAAACCCACTTTTGGAACAAATGAAGTGAACCAAACAAAAATGCCCTAACCACACAAAATTAAGAAAATAAATGAAGATGTAAAATACTTGTATAAAGGAAAATGGGTTTAACTATAATCCTAAAATTGATGCATCAGAGTTAATAGAGAGAAACAGAAACTTCAGCAAACAACCAAAAGAACCACAAAATCGAGTTGACCAACAATAATGATCATGACCACCATCCATGCAACAGCAGCATACCCTGATCAAGCACCAAAGTAGCCACAAAAAATGAACAGAACAAAAGCACCATGTTCCCCGCAAACAAAGAAACTTTGTAATCCCACTCATAAAATTCAAAAATACCAGTAAAAGCACACATATTAACAGAAATGGCAGAAATTCAAAGCATTCAACCCCAGAAAAAAAAATACTAAATTACTAACAGAAAAACCAAAACTAGTACCTCCCTGTGGCTGCTCATCTTATCCCCATCAATCTTGCCTCTACCAGAGACATTCCTCCTAGCCACAACACAATCCACAGAGCCAGCAGTTTCTGTTGAGAACCCAATTCCAGGACCGCACCAAACATCTTGAAAATCCATACAAGTTGCAGAATTTAGACCAAAGCTAGGCCCATCCACCACTCCTTGGTGCTGGGTCTTGTCCTTATAGCTATCCTTGTATTCATTCTTGCTATTGTTTGTGTTGCTCTTGGTGGTGTTATCCTTCTTTTGCTTCTTCTTCCTCACCTTCTTTCCTTGCCAATCAGCCGAGGTCCGAATCACTGCTGGCACTGAGACTTGTTGTGAGGCAGAGGCTGTGCAGCCCAAGCCTCTGAATGTTGATGTGGGAAAGTTTGTCTTTTTCTTGATGTTAAGGCTTGTGGGTAAGGTTTCATTGGTGCTGGTGGTGAAGCTGGAGAGTAGGAGAGATGAAATGGTGGATTTGCAGCGAGTAGATTGGATAATGGAGGGGGCTGGGTTTGGATCTGTTTCTGCAATGGCCTGGCTGAATTGGCTTCTGGGTCTTCTCCATTTGATGTGCTCTGCCACTGTTGTTGAGGTCTCTGTGAGAACAGGCATGGCTCCTAGAGGGAGAAAAAGAGACCAACTTTGGTTTGGTTTTGAGAAAACGAATAATGAATGGAGTGCAAGGGAGTTGATTCAAGTTTTGAGAGGAGGGGTGGGGGTAGTGAATTTTAGTGGAGAGAATAAAGAATAGATTTTGATTTTTCTTTTCCAATAGCTTCTTTTTTCTTAATTTGGATTCATTTGGATTAAATGAATTGTCATTGTGGGGGTGGGGGTGTTCCTTTTTGTGGGTTGGTTTACTTGGTTAGGTGGGCTATGCTTTGTCTTGTTGTTGGATTTTGATTTTTGAGGGGTATATCAGTATATGCCATCAAACGGTGCAGACACAGCGCCTCTGAAATCTGAGTAAATTTCAACTTTGCTTTCTTTTCTTTTCTTTTGCTTTTTTCAAGCCAGCTGATGCTTACTTATCCCAAAAAGAAAGACGGGTCATTCATTTAGACATGGCATAGAAACCCAAAAACAAAGCAAGTAATGGTTCATTTGATCTTTGTTTTCCTCTGTCTGTTTGTGCAGTGGTTTGAGGCTTGGAGACAGACAGAGGGGGTAGTCTACAGTGTCAGATCTGTGGTCAGCATTTGAAAGGGTCCCACTGGGAAATCACAAGGTCAAAATTCATCGCTATGTAGCACAGTAGCAGTACTAGGGATTACATAATCATGTTCATTATTTCATACCTAGGCTTTGGCAGATAGTAGTATATAGTGTTTAGGCCAAAATAGTTGTAATCATGTGACTATATGAGAAGGTGTTCTAACTTTGACTGAAGCTTGAGGGATGTTTAAACGTTTCAGTGTCAAGCATCCACTGTTGGGGTCCCCCCATGCTGGCTCTCTGTGTTCTTTTTTAGGTAGACCTCAGCCCTCTCTGATCTTGGGTATGTCTGTATAAACAACAATGATAATATTTAGTTTCATCATTGTGACTATTTTATTTTTCCAAATAAAGAAAAAAACTAAATGTTATAAATAAATATTTAGTAAAGTTATATGGACATTCTCAATTTTGTATGAGGAGATATCACCCTACCTTAAACTCATTACTTCTTCAGTCATATTTTTTTATTTATCTAAAACTGACTGATCAATGTCATTATTAAACTATTTATAACATGACAAATGCCACCCTAACATAATAAATGACAAAATCAGACCTGCAATGTACTGAATTTTCTATTTAATTTCCTCTTCATCTTATTATTTCCATTTTTATCATGATAACCATGAAACCAGCAAAATAGAATATTACTTGTATTGAGAGAGAGAGAGAAGATAGCATGAATAATTTGGATTTTATAATTTACTGATAAATGTCACTTTTTCTTTGGGCTCCATTGAAATGATTATCCTTCTTTAATTATATCAATACAAACCCTCATGGGTTATACACATGGACGAAGCCTCACATGATTATAATTGTTAAGAGTTATGGCGCTTGCTTTATGGTGCTTCTAATTAATGTCAAGATGTATAAAAAAAAAAAACAAAGAATAATAAGAAAAATTCTTCATTAATAGTTGTATTTTCTCTTGGTTGCGTGCCATTACATCTAGTGCTTTCATGCGTTTTGGGCATAAGTAGACCCTTTAAAATGGCTCTTGGATGAAAAAATACAAAACAATCCAATAATCCTCAAAGTGTCATACCAACTAATGAAATGAAATATTGAAGAGCTAGCCAATGGAGATTGGAGGGGAAACTTGACAGCTTCAAAGCTCAAAGACACCACTAATAGCTCTGCAACATTTTATTTATCTACTCATCTATTTATTTCTTTGGTAGGAAGTTGGATGTATTATTTTTATTTATTTGCTATATTTAAAGATATCAAATTCTTTAATCTATTCTGTATTTTCTTTTGTGTTGAAAATTTCCACAAATCAGAGAATCTTTTTTTTTTTCTTAATAAATCAGAGAATTAAATTCAAAATAATTTGTATAGGTAATAGGTTTTTGCAATTGCAATGGGAACATATATATATATAGAGGGCCCTTCCAATAAGGGATCCCTCATTTAGTGTTAAATGAGGGATCACCTTATGGGGCCCACACAAGTCGTTTTGTGTTAATCCGAACCGTTCATTTTTTATATCTCCATTGATAGATCATCCCTGCAAAAAATCAGCCAAATCGGAAATCGTTTACCCGTTCGATTAAGCGGTCAAAGTTTAGGTGTTTATAGAGGAATTTGTTGTTCGTTCATTTGTTTTAAACTTTGACCGCTTAAACGAACAGGTAAACGATTTTCGATTTGACTGATTTTTTGCAGGGATGATCTATCAATAGAGATGTAAAAAATGGACGGTTCGGATTAACACAAAACGACTCATGTGGGTCACACAGGGTGATCCCTCATTTAACACTAAATGAGGGATCCCTTATTAGAAGGGCCCTATATATATATATATAGTTATTTATTTATTTATTTCGAAAACATGCAGATATAGCCTTGTAGGATATGGGAGGGATCCCCAAGCAAGATAATATAGAATTTATCCCAAATAAAAATAAAAAATTCTGAGAATTTCCATGGCATCTTAAAAGTCCACCCCGTGACTCCAAGTCCGCGAGTTCAGTTGAGTGCAGATTAAACAAAAGAAAGTAAGTAAACTGTAAAAGTACCTGTTAAAGTATTATATAATATTATAATGACATTGATTTTTCACTCATTGTGTTGTGTTCTTCAATTCTTTAATTTAATTAATTAATAGGGTCATTAATTTCATTGTCTGGCTGGCATCCCAACACCAACGGATGTTCTAAAACAACTCAAGCTGTCTCCATTCTTCTACTTTTAATTTAACTTTTTACGTTTGCATTCATGAACGGCTTGCTTGCAGCCCATTAGATTGTATTATATATAACTGAAAATTAAACAGTATTTATTTGCCTAATCCAATGAAAATGGCTGTCGAAGATTCTGAATGTGGTTGAGTGGGTCCAAACTCCAAACAAATACATAGTGAAAAAACAAGTCAACAATGCCATTTCTCAAGCACTTCACCACAAATTACGGGTTTAAAGCTTTTGCTTTCATTATTTTGTCATTGAGACAGACAATATTAAGCTTTTCAGAACTTTTCTTTGCAAACAAGAAAAAATCATTATAGTGTCTTTCTTTTTGTCATAATTATACATATATTATTTTTTTTTTATTATTATTTTATACTTTTGCATAGCAAGACAAATTTTATGATCTCTCATCAATATAACATCTTAAGATAAATATCTTGATTTATTTTACTGGTCGATACACATCTTAATCTTAACGTAAAGATTCAATAGTTGCAATTATAAAATAGCCTCATCTCAGTTTAACTTTAGTTTAACACTAAAGCACAATAGAAGAGTGGAAGCAAAGAAAAGTCAATTGTCAAAGTGGTAAATTGGTAATCGGCTTTTAAGGGAACGCACCAATCACCTTCGCTGCTTTTCTTGGCTGATTCGTGTTTACAGGCCATGGTCATTTTCAACCTTTCGTTGTTTTCAAAAAGCTCAAAAAGCATTTTTCGCGGTCAAAACACTCCCACTAAGAAAAAGCAACATGTTGCCCATCTATGAAGCTCAAAGGCTGAGCCACCCCAACAATATTAAAACAATTAGAGAAGGGATTATAGGACTATGGTACATAAAAGGGAATAAAATTCATTTAAAATGTTAAAAGAAAATTAAAATTGGAAAAGAGAGATTTAAGTCAATACGATGCATGGTGATAATACATGATGCCATTTTAATGTTTACTCAATTCGAATGAAAAATTTGTGTATATCCAATATATTAATGTTGTATTCTCTTTTAATCTCACATGCTATGCGGAGGTGTAAATAAATTTCCTTTAAAGTTTGGAAGACACCAATGTGGATTGAAGAACAGTCATGTTTGGCTTATTTAAATTTCTCATTACTCCTAATTCCCAAGGATTAGCCATTTGCTTGCCTCATCATTCATTAATAAAGAATTGCTCAACTTTCGTCAATTTTTAATATTAAGAGTGATGTCAATGTGTCATGTGAATTAAAAAGAAAAAAAAAAGAAAAGAAAGTGAGTCACTGTGAGTTATGCCACATTGTTTGGAAGATTTTTTTTTTATTAGAAGATATTAAATGAACCAGAATTATCATAATGAATAAATCAACTTAATAGACTTGAGAGCTTTTATTAAGCAAAAGATAAGCCCAAATCTACAAAAATTAAAATATAAGCCCAATTCTAGGTCCAACTCTCGAACTCAAGCGCTCTAATTGATGATTCGGGTTCGGGTTCGGGCTCAATATGACCAGGCCCACATCTCTCTCTTCTTCTATTTTTGTATTAATTTATAAAAATTTAATATTGTGCCCGTTTAAACCCTAAGGAGCAGAGCCAAAACCCCTAAGAAGAAGAACGATGAAACGAGCTTTGCTTAGAAGTGTGTCTCTCTACGCTCGCACTGGTCTCCTCTCTCCTCCCTGCTACAATCTCAGACCTATTCCCAAAATTGGTCCACTCGCGGCTTCGACTCGGCCCAGACTTGGCTTCTACTCGACCGAGTCTCAATCACATAACAAAGCCTTTTCCAATGATGCTGAGGATGATGTCAGTAACGAAGGTATGAAATAGAAAATTTGAGATTTAGGGCTTCAATCACAGGGTCTGTCTGGTTGCTCACAAATCATGAATTATTTGCAATTTTCTTGAAAACTTGGGTTCGAAAATGACAATCTCAAGTTGTTTGATTCAGCTGTTTTACTTTTTCTCGAGGGGCTTTAATTCCTTGCAGTTTACATTATCCATGGCTTGGAAAACAGTTTGAGTATGTTGAGTTCAGGTTTTTCTGGGTTTTAGTTATTTTCATTTTTAATTTAATTTTCTGGGTTTTACACTCATTTTGTACTCTGGTTATCTGTCATATATTTTAAAGTTTTGATCTTGAAACATTAGCAGTGATGTGTACCTTGCTACAAAATTTTCAAGAGGTTCTAGGCAATATGACATTTTCTTGGTGTTGGGGTTCATATTGGTAATCTGATCCTTGTATGTTTTGGTTTCAGAGCTGAAAATGCAGATTGAGAGCTACTTTCGAGGGAATGATGAGGCAATACCATCAATCTTTGAATCAATTTTGAAGAGAAAGTTAACTGGGAAGCATGAAGAGACTGATAAGAAATTGATGAGAGAAATTCACGGGAAGAGACGGGGCCAGCTGAGTGACGATGAGGACGAAGAGTTTGAATCTGATCTCGATTTGTATGAGAGTGATGAGGAAATTAATGATTTGACTGATGCAATGGATGATGATGTGATGAAGGATAAGTAATTTGCATCATGCAAGATAGATGTGTTATATGGTCACTACAGGCAGGCAACTGATGTTCACTTTAACAAATGCAGTTGATGGTTTAGTTTCTGAAAAATTCTTTAGATTTAGGTCCTCATGGTCTTTGTTTTGGTGATCTTAGGTTATATACTTGCGCATTTGCAAAACTATTGCATCTAAGATTTAGTGTATTGTGCTCACTTTTCTGCTCAATGATAAAAAGTGTTTATATGATTAAAGGTATACTGTATTTTTTGGGAACAACAGCGGTAAGATTAACAACTGAGTGACGGACAAGGTGTTTTGCTCTGTATGTGCATATTGATCCTGTGATTTTGAAAACTTCGGCACTTGGAGATGCCTTGCAATTTAGAACCAAAGAGGAGAACAAAAGAGCCCCTACGATTCAGTAGTTTTTTATGCTTGATACAATTTGTTTACATTGTGTTTGGAGGTGTAGGACTACACTAAAAGGCACCTTTGTAAAACTCAAATCTTTGATGCATTTCTTTTGCAGTGCACTTGTTAGTTGTATAATAAGCTGCTTCTTGTTTGAGTAGTTGATCTTGATTCTTGATCAGTCCTATTGGCAATGTTAGCTAGTGATGGGTTAAGTGAAAAAAAAGGTGAACTGACTGTGTTAAGAGTTTAATTACAACGTACAACGGTAGAAGTAGTGCATAAGCATGTGAAAACCACCTATGCCAGATGGGCCGGCCCGCCTAATGTAATTTTTTTAAAATAAATAAAATTTCACACGAAATTTTATCCTTGTTCACTTTTTTATGGCTAGATGACATTTTTGATCACCTTAATTTCACAAAATTTCTACTTTGGTCATGTTTTTTTTTGGCCACTTAACTTTGATCATGTTGTTTTCATTCTGACAATTTTCAGTTTTGTACTTTCAATAAGATAACAATTAAATCCAAATCATGTACCTCATTTAAATTGTTAACGAAAAATTCGATGTAGAGCACGTGTGAATGACATTTTAGTTCACCTAGATTTCCATTTAAGCCCTTACCCGTCATTGAACGCATTTAATTTGGCATTAAAAGCCCTTATTTTTCTAAACCAATTGTGTTTAATGGCGGATAACAACTTACATAAGTATTCAAGTAGAGTAAGATGTAACACTTATATGCGAAGCACGTTAGATTTTCTATCAATAATTCAAATAAGGTTAATAATTTAGACTTAATTATTATTGTATTGGAAATATATGACTAAAATTGTCAAAATTAAAATAACGTGATCAAAATAGAAATTTTATTGTAGTTGATGGACAACCAATAAAAAAAAAGCTGTAGAGTTCTGCACTAAAGTTTGATTCTCCCTGCCTTAAATCTCATAAAAAAATAAGGTAGAAATTTTATGAAGGTGTAAAGTCCAAAGTACATCATTCGTGCCCTTTTTTATTTCCTCAAAATGCCCTTTCCACTTCAAAAATATTAAACTTCACCAAAAACAACTTGTCCATCAAATTTATATTTAGTTATTTTTTTCTTATTTATTTTTTTTAACGAGCACATTTTGCAGCAGACACTCAGAAAACGAATTATTATTATTTTTTTGGTCTGAAAATCAGAAAATGTGTAAGGGGCAAGTAGACAAAAACCCCTCTGAAACTCAGAAACCAAACCTTAGATAAACCCTAGAGAGAGTAGAGAACCATGAGACGAACTCTGCTGAGAAATGTCTCTCTCTACGCTCGCAATCGCCTTCTCTCCCCTTCCACAAGCAACCCAAACCCTATCCCCCCACTCGTCCCACTCGCCGCTTCGACTCGGTCCCTAATCAGGCTTTTCTCCACCGAAGACGATCCGTCCGCTGAAAGCTCTACTCCTTCTCCTGAGTCGAGCTTGACCCAACCCAACAAAAAAGATGTCTCCATTGACGTCGAGGACATCAATAATAAAGGTGACCAAACAAAATTTTTTTCAAGATTTGTGTTTTTTTGGCGTCCAAATTATTTGCAATATTACCCTTTCCCCTTTTACTTTGTAGAGATAATAAGGATTTCAATTTGCATATTTAAATTTGGATTTTGTTGATAATTTGTCATTTGGGTTCATAGAGCTGAAAACGCGGATAGAGAATTACTTTAAGGGAGACGAGGAGGCGCTCCCGTCAATCCTCGAAGCAATTCTGCAGAGGAGATTGGTTAAGAAGCATGAGGAAACAGATGATGAACTGATGGATGAGCTGCGAATGCAGCCATTGGACGGTGTTAACGACAAAGAGTTTGAATCAGATTTTGAGGAACTGCATGACACTGATGAAGAGATTGATGACTTGTATGACGTAAAGGATGTAATCAAGAAGAAGATGGTGAAAGATGAGTACTTCAACATGGATGACAAGAAGTGGGATGATATTGTTGAAGATGCGATTAAGCACGGGGTTATGAAGGATACAAAAGAGTGCGAGGCAATTCTTGAGGATATGGTTAACTGGGATAAGCTCCTGCCAGGTATTCCCTTTTTGTCTAGTTACTCCATTTTGTATGATGCTCTATTTCTGCAAGTCCATCTCCCTTTTTTGAAAAAAATTTCCTGTTATGCAATACTGGATGTTTGTGTGTTACCCTCTCTGTTTATTTTGGTGTTTTTGCTCTGTCTATTGTAACTGTAATTTATATATGTTGACATTATTGCAATAGTTTTTATTTTTTTTATTTTTTATTTTATAGTAATACAGGGCTATATCTTTCAGGGCATCCAAACTTTAGTTGTCAAGCATTTCCCTGGTTTGTAACATAGACATATGTAGTACCAAACTGCTTCAATGTCATGGATGTTACATGTTTTGGTTTAAATTGGAATTTTAGAATTTCTGTAATGCAATTTTGTCTTTTCCAGATGACATTAAAATGAAGGTAGAGGAGAAGTTCAATGACCTAGGGGATATGTGTGAAAGAGGGGAGCTTGAACCTGAAGAAGCTTACAAGTTGTTTAAGGAGTTCGAAGATGAGATTGTTGTGGAACATATGAAGAAGATGGAAGCTGAGGGCCCCCCAAAATTTGATGAGAATGCTGTACTGGACATGAAAAAGGACTTAGATGACCCACCAGGTGAAGGGCCAATCCTTAGGTGGCAAACACGGATAGTCTTTGCTCCTGGTGGTGATGCTTGGCACCCCAAGAATAGAAAAGTGAAATTGTCTGTAACAGTGAAAGAATTAGGGCTTTCGAAGCATCAGTTCCATCGGCTCAGAGAATTGGCTGGAAAGCGATACAATTCAGGGAAAGATGAGCTTACAATTACTAGTGAAAGGTAAGGGCAACAGGCAACTGCATAGCAACTGGTTAATTGCTGGTCAGAGACTCGAAGTTGAAAACATTTATTGTTATGCATTGGCAACAGGGTAATCATGACGATGAATCTTATGACAAAAACTGAATTAGGGTCTCACTAATCTTTTTGAGTGCTGGAAAATGTAGTCATGAGTCTTCAATTTTTACTTCCTTTTTCCCCTGCTGATTAATTGAGGTTTTTAATCACTAATAACTTTGCTCCTGTTGTTTCTAGCCCCTGCAGAATTTTTGAGAAGATTCTTTTGTCTTGTCTTGATTGGTCCTTAACAGAGAGTGTTTGAAAATTATTTGTGCACTAACTTTATCAAGTGCAATTTATACATTAAAGTGATGTAATTAGGGGGAAAGAATTAATTGCTTTTAAACATAAATAAAGCATAGGAGACATAAATAAAGCATAGGAAATGATATATCAACATGTAGTAGTATGCTGCACATTCTTCCCCATGTTATGCATAACAGTATTTTGTTCTGTATGAATTATTTTCTCAGGGAAAGGAAAATAACATCTCTCTCTCTCTCTCTCTCTCTCTGGTGTAGGTTTGAACACCGAGAGGAAAATAGAAAGGATTGCCTTAGGACTCTTCTTTCCCTCATTGAGGAAGCTGGGAAAGCTAACAAGCTGGCTGAGGATGCTCGAGTTTCATATGTCAAGGAGAGATTAAGAGCAAATCCTGCATTCATGGAGAGGCTGCGTAACAAGACCATGAGATTGCAAGGAAATAACACAGTGACTGCTTGAGATACTGATTTGTAGCTTTTTGAAAATAAATTTCCAGGTTTGGGATAAAATTTTCTGGGCATTTGGCTGTTTTAATTGGTTGTCACTTGCTCCAAGATAATTATTTTGCAATAGTCTATACTCCCAATGCATTTTTCATGCAGGCATTGGTAGATTTTGCTAGTTGCTGATGTGGCAGTCAATTGTCTTTGCCTTCTAGCCCCTGAAAATTTCACTTGGATGTATTTCTTGTTAACGTTATTGTTCTTCTTGTGAAGTGTTTGTGCAATGCTTTTAAAGATCTTTTTTGTTTGATGAGATCTTTCAATGTATTAGTTTATTTATCAATGCTAACGTTTGTTAGAGAACCATTTCACTGATGAAGTTCTTTTCACTAATGAGATAATTGGATGTTATATTAGCATTAGTTTTTGCATGCTATAATTGCTATTACTGGTTGGAGGCTCAATTTGCCCAGTCTGCTATGAATTTCACTTGCTGCGTTTTCAACTTGTTCACTAAAAGAGAAAAAAAAACTCTTCCATGCTTTTCTCGGATTGTTGGTTTCCAGGTTTTACTAGTTACTAAAACCTCAGTCCGAACCAAATGGCTTAGTGGGCTGGCCCAAGTGCTTTGCTTCCATCAGGAAAACAGATTGTCCTATTTTGGAATCTGATTCTTTGGGGGGCTGAATGGGCCTATTTCTATGTACATGCGCACCATGATAGGTTTGGATTAAGATTCTAAAACCAAGGGTGGTTGATGATCACTGTTCCTTTGTGTTTCTTTATGAAAATAATCCTCCAGTGTTAAACACGTGAAAAAGTTAAAGGTGACCTGCTGTGATAGTCTGGTGAACCATCACAATCCACAGGCATTTTCTTTTTTCTCTTCCTCTCTCGGGAGTCAGGACAATCTTTTGTAGTTTTCGACATGTATAGCATTTCAAAGTGATAGAGCCCCCATATTTGGCCTTTTGTATAATATTTGATATATTGATGCCCGGCCAAAAAGGATATATATTATTGACGGTAGTTTGGCCACTTGCAGACTTTATTGATAAAACTTGTGGTTGAGGTTGGCCTGGCGTGGTAAGCAAGATATTTCATACCTTCACTGGTTAAGAGATATTTCAGAGCTTTAGCGGTGTGGAATAACCTATAGGCTATAACATGTATAACTGTATAAGGCAGTTCACAACTTCACTGTTACGAAGGGTAGAGTGAAAGTTCATATAACCAAGGAGGAGAAGCTGGTCCACCAATCTAACATTGTGAAAGGAGCATATTCCAAGTGGTTTACCAAGATGATAAAAAGTGAAAAGTGATAAAAAGAGGAGAAAATAAAAAAAAGGAAGAAAGAACTAAATACTCAACGGCAAGTTGATAAGCTTAAAAGGGAAAAGCAGCAAGCTTTTCTAGGAAGATGGCTCACCAATGTTTATAGCCATATATACTGTATCAAAGGTCGAAATTCGTTACCAAACGACCTTAAAAAGATTGAACTATCATTGTGTGAGAGATAGAAAGCAAATTGGTCCATTGAAGAGAAAACCATGGTAGGTGAATACTTTGATGTCAGACGAAGCAACATGAATGCAAGACCTTCCAATTCATCTTCTTGTTCTCGTTACGTTTCTTCTGAGGGACAAAATTCGAAGTGCTGTGGTAAAGCCACAGAGTTTCTGTGCAGTGCTTGCTTGCTCTGCATTTCTATACCGTTAACGGTTGTCTGGTGCTGCGTCAAGCTACCTTGCAAGGCTGGATGGCATGTTGCGCAGCATGCAAGGCACTGGGCTTGTGGTTTGGGGAACAAGAGAGTTTATGCATCATATTCTTCATTTTCTGACATTGACCTGGATATTCTGCCTGGTAAGCCACATACATGCACTAAAACTTTGGGAGCTCCTATATGTACTCGGTTGCAATTTAAAAGTTTGCAGCAACCAAAAATGTAAACTAATTAAAGCTAGCCCTGCTTAGTTTTAGTTATAGTTCCATTATTTCTTGTTTTCTGGATTTTGAATGAGATCATGTCAAACATTTCATTCCATTATGTGGAAAAAAAGTTTCTCTACTCTTTCTTCACCACCCCTTTTCCCTTCTGGGGCCATTTCTCTCTAATGGTTTTGGTTTGCATCTTGGTGTAAAATTTCATGAACGAACAATTACATGGTATCTAGAGGGCATATATGTGAGATTTTAATTGGCAATAGTTGGGTAGTGAAAATTTCAGTGGGTTGGCTGAGTCATGTAATAGGTTGTACCACCATTTGGTTGAGAAGAAAAAAGGAAAAAGAGTGGGACATCAGACACAATGAGGAAATAAAAGGAAAATGGGGAGCAAATATCACAAAATTTTGTGCTCCACCAGTAGTAGTTTCAACTTACAATAGGAGAAGGTTTGGGCAGAAATTAATGTACTTTGTAAGGACCAAGTTATATGCTGAAGACCTGGTTTTTTCCTCTTTCAGTTTTTTTTTCAAGTTTCAAGTCGATTCTCTTAATCTCACCCACACTAAATCATTTGAAGTTCATGCTCGAGAATTGGAAAATTGATTAGTTTGTACTTTCCAACTTGAATAACTAAATAGAGAAAGATAAATTTCACAAATTTCAGATACATGGAGATCACAGAGATTCCTAAATTAAACAACTCAAATAAATTCCAGAAGTAAAAAAGAAGAAAAACAAAAGAAGTAAAATAGAAAACAGAATGTCAAGAATGGGATTCGAACCCATGCCCTTTCGGACCAGTACCTGAAACTGGCGCCTTAGACCAACTCGGCCATCTTGACTCTGTTGTTACTTAGGCACATTAACAAGTATTAATACGTTTAACCAATGAAAACCTTAAACATCCAAATTCCCCGATGATTGATGAAGATGAGTCAAACTGCTCCAATGAAGTCATATGAAGGACTTTACGATTATGGGCCATGAGCATTAATTGAATGAACAAAACCAAACTTTACCATCTTGTTGGAGAACATGTACTGTATCGAACTATGCATGGTTGTCAATCCATTACTCCATACAAGGTCCTAAAACCAACTATTCTCTTAAAAATATGCCTGACACTTGCAATATATCTTTTAACATTATTCTATACCATCAACCGAATTTCCCTTTATAGTGTGCACGTACATTATATTCTTCATCATTCATCAAGGATGAAGCCCTTTTGTTGTCTTAGTCTTGGCAAAGGTGCGCCTCTTCAATGTGTGGTTGTGAAAGGCACATCAAGGATGAAGTCCTAGGCTCCCAGCTCCATAGAAACCTATAATATTAGAGTGTAATGTATTACATTGTTTTGGACCTCCATTTGGACCATTTCTAATGAGAGCTCCAAATGCATATTAAGTGATTCCATTGGATCACAAATGTTGAAAAGATTGGGATATCAAGTGAAAGGTACCTGTTAATGGACATAATTCAAGCATGGAACTCGAAATTAAAGTCCTCAAATTACTCTCAATAACAGAATTTAAGAATAAGACAGAAGCAGATCACAAAATGTGCTCAACCAAGAAAACAAGAATTCAAGTCCTCAAATTACTCTTAGATGAAGGTGCTCCACTTTTACAATTATTGCAGGAAAATGTGTTACAATGGTATAACCACAGTACTAGTAGTCAATTGATACAACTACATGGAAGTTAAATCTAATGTTTGGCAAGTGGCCAAAAAAAAAAAAAAAAATCTAATGTTTGGCTAATTTGGAAACCTCACATTTTGATGCATGTGTTGTGTGAATGTTGTAAGGAGGAATTATTTCATGCACCACATGCTGCACCGCACCCGGCAGCGCATCCACCACCATAAAACTCTGTGTCGTTTGTGGCGTTTTTCTCTTTGGATACACCACCCGCACAGGAAAAAACTGTGGCTGAGAGAATAGAAAGGGTGAGCAAAGCTGCCCAAAAGACTAACCAAGCACCTCCAACACCCAAAAAAGCCACACTACCTATCTCCCTCAATAGTCTCACCATCTAGTGTATGTGTGTTTGTGTGTGTGTGTGTGTGTGTGTGTGTGTTTTAAGTTCCTAAGTGAAAGTAAGCTAGTGTGTGTATGTATGTGTGTGTGTTTTAAGTTCCTGAATGAAAATGAGGTAGCACCCACTTCATATATAGGCTTCTTGTATTGTTCTAAAGTCAATATTCCAACAAGAATTATTTGTCTTAGTGGGATCTCTTTCTCTCTACCTGTCTCTTACTTTTGAACTTTATGTGATTCTCCTTGCTCTTGTCGTACCAGAATTGGCAGGCAAAAACATCAGTGTTTGACATGAACATTAGTGGGTCAACACAGCCACTACAAATATATATATGATGGTTTGTTGTGGTTGCATTCATATCCCACTCTTCCTTGTCATGATATTGATATGGCGTGGAAGCTATCATGACACTTGAATTGTTACTAGGGATAGTGACAGCTAGCCAAATGGTTATTGTGTTTTCTGATGGAAGTTGTGGGTTAGCACACTCTCTTTAGATCTGTGCTCAGCACACTTTCCATAGGAACCATATCAAATGGCCATCACCTTTCAATAATGTACAATAATTTAAGAATATATATATACCCTTTTGAGATTTTGACCTGCGAAGGCTGGAACAAGTCCAAAGGTTATCTCTAAAATGGTGTCCCATTAAGGATTTAAACTGAAATTATTTGCCTTTTTGGAGATTCATCTTATAGCATAATAGCAACCACTTACTACATTACATTTTTGACTTTCATTTTTTTATATTCGTGAAGAACGTGATGATCAAAACTTAGTGCCAAATAATTACATACATTGTGGTGTCATATCTAGTCAGAATCTTGTTTAGGATTGCAAATATCATTAACTAAATGGCTTGTTATGCTTATGATGATCTCCACATAACCACACGATTAGTAATATTAGTGGAGCAGAGCACTTATGATTCAAACATCTGTCGCCCAAATCTTCTCAGCACTAAACCAGGTAGGCTAGCTATAGATTTTTTTTTTTTTTTTTGGCCACTGGTAGGCTAGCTATAGATGCATTTGGCAATAATGTACAATAATTTATGTTATATTATATGATGTATACTTCTTTCTATACATGTGAAGGTTGATAAATAGTACTTTTTCTGCTCGAATTGGGATTCATGGGAGGTTTTTGACTCTTTTTATAGTTTAATATAGCTACTGGATTGGAAACATGTGCTCAACCAAGAAGTGTTTGATATATTTGACACTTACGGGCCAATATTGAGTCACAGTGTGGTAGACAGAAAGAGCATATGTGATATTTATATTATACAGTTTTATGCAATTAATATATGAAGTGTTCTTATTGATTTACACAAATCTCCACACAATGATTTATAATTATGTGCAATCTTGGCAGGCAAACTATGATTCCATGATAGTCCATGCCATTAAAGTTTCATCTGATTTTCTTGTCTTTCACTGGGCCTCTTGGGATTTTGTTGAGAAACTGAGAATCAAACTTTCTGTATGCTCTCCTTATATCTCGGGTAAGTCTTCCAGCTAGACGATCAACATCTTCCTCAAATCGCTCATACAGAAATGGCAGTGTCTCCATGCAGAGGAAACCTTAATTTGCAATCAAATCAACAAAAGAGGTCACCACAGCTTAATTAATTAGCCCCATGTCCATAATCAAATATAGACATTAATGGAATAAGATGAGTACAAGTTCTTACCCAAGTAAAGAAGATTCAGAAAGCTGAAATAGGTTCCAATCACAGACAAAATATAGAGAGAAATGATTGCCTGAGAATCAGCAGAGACAATTGGGGTCATTACTGCTGTACTAATTCTAAAAGGAAAGTTGAAAGTTTGGTCAATCAAAATTTAAAAGCATCAATTGTTAGTTCAAATAAATACATACCAAGAAGAGGAATGGTAGGTCTCTTCCACATGCACTGTCAAGGAGCTTTGACAAGAAGTGGTCGAATCTTCTATGGACTGTGGAAGCCATCTCTCTGAATATTGTAGATTCATGTAATATAATTTGAGGGATCCGAGGAGGTGTCCTGTGCATAAATTATCAGTCATTAATTATCTAAATAAATAAAACTAAAGAAAATTAGTCAAGTAACTAAATAAATTAAGCTAAAAAAAGTAATATCACATACAATTTGAACATTTCTGCAGCGGTGTGCCATATGAAGATTACAAGCATAGTGGTAATGGAGAGGTGACAGAAGAGGGTGACGAAATTGTACTCCACTACCTCAAACAGAAACCATATTACAGTCATTCCAGTCAAAAGCGCAGCTGATACATTTCTGTTCCTCCACAATAACACATCCGCAACTGCAAATTTATTCAATTCATTACTAAATAATATATCATTCAAGGTCTTCACATAATCACATATTCTAAATGCATTCCTCGGAGTACCACATGCAATATATAGACCATGACATGTTCTAGTGTACGTACCTTTTCCACCTCCAAGAACTTCATGAATTGGCCTGTCGCGTCCTAACAGCTTTGCCCCGCGGCTTGTTCCAATAATATTGTCATCAGAATCGGATGAATATGGCATGGTATATGATGGTGGTTCTGAAGAAACTTAATTATTTGTATGGGTGTCATTCATGTGATTACCAACTAGGATTATATATGAATCATGGGAGCTGGGGGTTCTAAGCTTGGTGGTAAAGTAAGCTTCATGCAAGTAAAGTAAGGAATGGCTTGAGGGGCAATTGGCTTTCAAGCTTGCTTTGCATGCCCGCTAGCTACAATTGGAATTGAAAATATATAGTTGTTCTTATCTTGGACGACGAGTCTTCAATGTTCCACTTCCACCAGTTGCATGGCCATATATGCCTCCTGCAGACGTTTCCTTTTGGCAACTTATATTCACTGTTCTTTTCGTTTTTGGCTGGATTATGTAACATGTCAACTTCAAACTAACAAGTTTATTAATTAATTGGTTTTAATCACAATTCACAAAGTAACCTTTGGGCACATCCAAGGGACACATGAGGAAAGAACTACCAATGTTCTTATTATTTGTACCCAACAATGGCAAGAACAGTACTGCTAGCAGCACGTTTATATTATGTCAGAATTATTCATAATTTGAGAGGCTGAAGCCTTCAATGGTGGAACCATGGAAGTCAAAATTGACTCCATCTTTCACCTGGGTTGGACTTGGGTTATGTATGTGACCAGGTTATGGTATTGGTACATAAAATCAATGATTTTCTAATATAGTAAGGACAAAGTTGTTGAAGAGAGTTAACATTTGAATTAAAAAATGAACAGTCGTACAGACTACAGTGTTCTGCTTAAACTCTATGCAACAAGAAGAACAACATTGTCAGCTCTGCAAGTCTTCCTCGCAATCCAATCAGAGTCCTCCAAAACCCAAAACTACCGAATCCTGTAACCCAAAGATACACATCTAAAACCACTTCACCAAATGGGATCGATTGGGTTGACTCTACACTCACCACCCCACTTTCTGCTCCTCTGCTCTGCTCTTAATTCCACTCAGAACCCCAAAGGACCAAGACCCATTTTAAGAATCAGTCCGAGAATGGCTCTGGCCACACCCACCACCTTTGGTTTCAATAATTTGTTGGAAACTTTCACTGTGAACGTGCAGAGAGCAGAGAATAGGCCTCTGAATGTGCCTCTGATTGCGCCTTTCACGATTGCGAATTCGAGGCTTGAGAAGGTGGAGAATGTGGCTATTAGGGTTGAATTGAGTAATGGGTGCGTGGGGTGGGGTGAAGCTCCAATCTTGCCTTCTGTGACAGCAGAGGATCAGCACACAGCCATGGTTAAGACCAGGGATGCTTGTGAGTTCTTGCGCCGGAGTCCGGCCATGACGTTGGGTTCGGTTTTGGGAGAGATTGGTGGGCTTCTTACTGGACATGAGTTTGCTTCTGTGAGTATGCTTAGGAAGATCAGTTGTTTATTTATATGTTTATTTGTTGATTTTGATATTTGAGTATTGTATTTTGATTATGATCATTTAATGACTGCTTGGTTTACTGGTATTGAGAATTGAACAACTTGGCATTGAGATACAAAAAACCATCTTATGTTTGTTTGCTGAGAAGATGTAGGAAACCGAATATAGGAAGTGAGAGTAGTTCCTAGAGTGAATGACCCCCGGGAAAGTCCACATTTTGCACACCATATAAAATTTACGCTTAGTTGAGTTGAGTGTCACTAATATGAGCAAGTTTAACTTTTGGTTGAGAACTATCCTTTAAATGGCTTTGTGCAAGACTTGGATTGCTTAAGTTAACGTTTTACTGATGGAAAAAATGTGCGGACAAAAAATAATATAATCATCTTCATTCATTTCTTTGGTCCGATAAACAAGAAATTCTAGGGGCTATGGACCTCTTCTACTCACCTTATGTCCTGCAATCTCCTAGCTTTATTTGGAGATTGGATCAGTTTGAAGGGTATGATTCCTGTGATATTATTTGTAATTTAACAATGACTACTCTGATGAAATAAATACAGACATTTTGGTTACTTTAGTGGCATGTATGGGACTAGTGCCTCTGATGCTGCTGATGCAGTGTACTCCTATGGATCAGTGTCTCTGTTGTTTCCAAACTTTACAAAAATTTGTTAAACTTATACAACCCTGCACAACTTTTTTTATTAAAAATCGGCAGCACTTGTTTGTAGCAGTTTAATGTCTTCATTTTATAAAGTTATAAGGGCTTTAGAAGTCTTACTATTTTCTGTACTTGCATTAAAGGTTAGGGGAGGAGTCGAGATGGCATTAATTGATGCGGTTGCTACTAGTATTGGTGTCCCTTTGTGGAGACTGTTTGGTGGAGTTTCAAATACCATAACCACTGATATAACAGTAAGTTCTTCTTCGAGTAATTCTGACCGTAAAATAGTTTATCCTTGATTACCTAAACTTTTCTGTCTTTCCTTTTATTTCACTGTCTTCTAGGAGATGTAGGGTAAACTTGAATTGGCATTGGTCCATATCAAGTTATAAATAAGTAAATATCTAATTAGTACTGGTACAAAGGAGAAAATTAAGCTTTACACACTGAAAAGTAGACTGAATTTTATATGCGCAGATTCCAATTGTTTCTGCAGCTGAAGCTGCTAAATTGGCTTCAAAATATCGTGAACAAGGATTTAGCACTTTAAAGCTTAAGGTAGGAAAGAATCTGAATTCAGACATAGAAGTCCTTCAAGCTATACGTGCAGTCCACCCTGACTGTTGTTTTATCTTGGATGCTAATGAAGGATATGACTCCATGGAAGCTATACAAGTTCTTGATAAATTAAATGGTAAATGATGCAAACAAAAATCCAAGGTGCCATTTAGCTTATGTGTATACTGCTTTGAATAAGTAACTCAACTGTTTTAGCAAACAGCATGATAAATTAGCATCTTCAACCCCCCACCCGAAAAGAAAAGAAAAATGAAAAAACTCATGCATACACTCATCCACATACAATCTACAAACCTATGCATGAGTTTCCATAGTCCCATTACAGTACTCTGGCTACTCTGTCTACTGACTAAAATATATTTTCTTTTGTTTTTTGTTCTTGTTTGTTACTTTCAGAAGTGGGAGTGAGTCCAGTTCTCTTTGAACAACCAGTTCACAGAGATGATTGGGAAGGCCTTGGATATGTTAGTCGTATTGCGAGAGACAAATATGGAGTATCAGTTGCAGCTGATGAGAGCTGTCGAAGTTTAGTTGATGTTAAGAAAATAGTGGAAGAAAATCTTGCTGATGTCATTAACATTAAACTTGCTAAAGTTGGGGTTGTTGGGGCCCTTGAAATGATTGAGGTTGCAAGGGCATCAGGTTTGAATTTGATGATCGGTGGTATGGTCGAGACTAGACTGGCCATGGGCTTTGCTGGCCACCTTGCTGCTGGCCTTGGGTGCTTTAAGTAAGTATCACCATCTTTTCTATAAAAGAAAACTTGGCTACATATCCGGCAGGTTTTGTTAGTTCCCTTGACGTTTTTTCACTTTCTATTTCAAATCCGTGGTTAAGTATTAATATATATTCTGTACAGGTTTGTTGACTTAGATACACCCCTGCTGCTGTCAGAAGATCCAGTTCTGGAGGGTTACGAAGGTATTCTGATTTCTGTGTAACTTTTGAACTCTGTTTGAATGGCTTTTTTGTTTTATATATTGAAACTTCAAAGCCATTTGCCATCCATTCATTTATGATTACCATTGAACAATTGGTAATGTTATCTCTTTTGTGGCTAGTTTCGGGTGCTGTTTATAAGTTCAGAAATGCTAGAGGCCATGGTGGATTTCTTCACTGGGACAATATTGCTTGGTAAGTCATAAATTTACCATTTGGTTCTGTTTCCAATTTTTTTGCTGTTACAGTAACATTGTAAAATTGCTAGTTGTAGTAGTTATTGTGTGACGGTCTGATTTCTTGTAATTTAGGATTCAGACTATTTCATAAGCTTTCTGTTAGAAACTGACTTGTACTGAAACAAATGGTCCTAGATTGTCTTTAGAGTCAAACTGAAATAAGGACAATGGCATCATATTTTACCATACCACCAGTTATGCTATGTAACTTGTCTTGACATCAGTATTGTTGAACGGTCTCCTGATTAGTGATTAGTGATTGACTAAAGTTCTTGTTCCTTCATTGTGAAGATCAAACTAGCTATTTAGTTGTAAGATTGAAGGACAATTAGTTATTTGGTGTTCTGTGCTGCTTTGCCTGATAAAGATATAACTGAGTTTGGGAACTCAATTTGGCAGTTGAGCCTTGGGTAAACCTCACATCTTATTTGTTTAATACAGCTGATTTGATTATGAAGCTGCTTCCAAAAGAAATGCCTGGGTATTAAAGTCAGTATGCAGCCATTTTTAAGTAGACCTAAAAAAATTATGTTTTATGTGTTTTTAGACATGTTTATAAGAACTCTCCTTTATGCAATATTTTAGATTCCAGGTGCTTACGTATGCTCCTCTTCTCATGAGACATTTGATTCCTTGGTGCTAATAAATGTACTGTGATTGGTTTTACTTGTTACTATAAATGAAACTATGGAAAAGTTCATTGTCATCCTTTGTTACTCTAACCATGTAGAATTATCTGCAGAGATGAAGATTTCAACTGTTTGGACAAAGTTTCAACTCTTAGCAGTGGAACTTTTCAAATCCTGTTGTTTGTTGACTATTTCTCCTGTTCAATCAGACAGAAAGGGCTCCAATTTAAGAGACACTAGAAACCTCTGCTAAGATGAGTCTGTTTTCAGGTGAAAGGTTGGATTCATAGATCAGAATAGCATTCAGCATTGCAGATTTCCAAGCATTGCAAAACTCGCTTAGCAGATCAGCTACTTTTGTGTAAGGCAATCTGAACCCTTTTTCCAATCACTTTCCCCACCTGTTTTGGAGAGCTTCCATTTGTCCTGTATTGTACTTTTATGTACACAAGCTATCAGATATCACTGTTGAGTTATTTATGCTCATTTTATGAAGGAATGCTACTATCATAAGTGTGAAGAAAACCTTGGACTTGAATGGTTATTAGTGACTTTTTTTTTTTTTTTTTTTATAAGTAATTTATATGCTTCTAATAGCACTCCTTTTACTCTTTCAAGAATTTTGATGGAAAGGCTGTTTACTAGAGGATCCAAAGGCATGTATAGAATAAAATATATAAATGAAAACCTGGGCTCAAGCAGGGTAGTTATTTCAATTGAGAACTCAAATAAGTTAATAACCGGCCAGTTCCTTTTCATTTCAGATAGTCTGCATCCAAAGAGGAGGGGAGGATATCATTCACAAAATGGGAATTAATCTATCTCCTGAGTATTTGAGAGACGAGTTTAAAAATCAAGTCACTCAACATATGCTTGAAAACATTTCTTGCCTTCATCCCAAATTGACTGAGACACTCTGATAAAAAGATATAGAAATATGCCAACTCAATTTTGAAGACACTCATATAAAAATAATTAAAAAAGGGAAAATTCTGGTTTGTGGGAGAACTCAATGCAAAGTTTTAGCTCTCAATACACAAGAAGTTAACTATACCCAATGAACTTCGATGCAATTTTGACTTACAGTATGATCACCACCATTTCAATAGACAAAAGTTTTAGCTCTCAACATACAAGAACTATACCCAATGAACTTTACTGGACAATGATGCTTCCCCATTCTCAGGTTGGAGCTCCACTCTATTGGTACTTTTAAGTTCCCCTCTTTGAAGAATTCAAACTCCCACTCATTAAATTGTGTGAGTTCCATAACTTAAGTTTATGAAACTAGGATGAGCACAGTACCATCGCTTAATCTTGAGGCCAGCCTCTTTTTTGTTTCTTCCTTATAACTTAGCCCAACTGAAGTTATTCATGTTGAATACTAATTATCCAAAAGTTTATTTGGTTTAACGGTGAAAGTTCGACTCTTGTCCTCCCTTCTCTATACTTTAGGCCTTCAAGAAGAACACCATTGGTTTCAAACGGTTACTGTTTTGTATCCCAAATCTGCTACTGCTACCTTAGAACTTGTAAAGGTATGTTTGGTGCCACTGTAAGACTGTTAATTTTGTGGTGTGGTTATTCATAGTTGGTCAATGGTGAAAATTAATTTCATATAAGAATGAATGATTGAAAGTGAGTCGACTTTATTCTTTTGGGACACTTTTTCTGAAAGTGGCTGCATATGCATGCCTGATCAACCTCTTTAATCTCCATATAATTTTTATACTGGACTATGCTTACCTTAGTATAATGACACATGCTTCGCCCGACACAAATTGGTAAACTTTAACTTTCTTTGTTTCATTTCAAATCTGAACTAGCAGAGTTTAGAATATATTTCAAACCAATCAGAGTGGGAAAAAAAAAAATATATATATATATATATAAGTTATATTATTATATTATAGATTCTACATATTTGCTTTCAGCAAATTCTATAAAGGAGCTTATTTTTTTGGAGTTGTGATTGTGAGCTTATCATTGAGACACTGTCAACTATCAAGCACAGATCTTGACTAAAGACTACAGACTAAAGTAGGCAATAATAGAACATCACTGATCAGGGGAGCATGACTATTAATAAAACAAGTGATTTCACCATGCTATGATTTCAATGGCCCACGTAATGATATCAAGCACTCTGAATTTGACCTTGAATGGGCCACTGAACCCATTAGACTCACAATGATTTATGTTTCACGCCAATTTCATAAGCTTTTTCCATTAAGACATTAATAATTACCACCACTCTGCATTCTGAGATGTAATAAAAGTGATGATTTGAGTATTATTTGGCAATTGGCATGCATGTCTACATAATAGCGCAGTACAATGTAAAAAATTGGGATCATATTTCAAACTTTAATTACCAACACACGTTGGATAGAGAAGTCACTATTTGTATGATATTTATTGATCATATATTTTATAAAGACGAATTGTATAAAATGTGACGTACAACTAACTTCATTTTGAGAATACATTGGATTTGATGTGCAGGATAAGATGCATTTGATGTGCAAAGGAAGATTGAGATCTTTCTTTTAACAAATTGGAAAGATTTGCTTTGTCTTGCACCCAACTAAAATGAAAGTTCAAGAGACAAGCGCCTACAAAGGCAAATGAGTAGGGCTCACCAAATAGCCCAAGGCCCGAAGCCCACCCGAAGCCCGCCCAGCCCATTGGGCCCGAAGCCCGATGTGGCCCGACATTTGGGCCGGGCCGGGCCGGCCCGAAAATTTTTTGGGTTGGGCTTGGGCCATCCCCTTGAAGCCCACGGCCCGCCCAAAGCCCGGCCCGCTTAGGCCCGCTCAAAGCCCGCCCAAAGCCCGGTCCAAAGCCCGGCCCGAAGCCCAAAGCCCAAAGCCCAAAGCCCGAAGCCCAAAGCCCAAAGCCCGTTTAATATCTTCAATAAAAAAAATATAGGATTTTGGTTATGTTCTAAATCGAACTTGAGACCTCATAGAACAAATTTCAACTCTCAACCAACTGAGCTAACTAGTTTATTTGTCTAATTGGTGAATCATAACATATTTAATAGGTTTTTCGTTTGTTTATTCTAATAAATTATTAATATGTTTATTAAGTTATTATATAATTCTATAATGTTAGTAAATACTAAATAGTAATAGTGTAAACTATACTATGTAAGTATGTAATACCATAAATAATAAACTTTTAAAATTATATACAACATTACAAATTTACAACTATAATAAAACATAAATGTATATGTGCATATACAATTTTTATAATACAACTATAATTGAAGTTATTAAACCATGATGGCATGATTGTTCATTAATTTAACAATTTGAACCGTTCATTTTATATGTTGATAGTCAAATATCATCCTTACAAAAAATCGGTCGAATTGGAATTCATTTACTTGTTCGATTATCATTAAAAAAACCATGATCGTTAATTAATTCGACCATCATTACGTCATTTTTACATCTCTGATTGAGCTAATTTTTTGCAAGGATTCTCTTTGAGTGGGGAACTAAAACTTGAACGGTTCGGATCGTTGAAAACACGATCGATATATGAGCTTCTACATATAAATACACTTGAAGAGTTGAAGAATATAATTCTAATAACTTTATCGTTGAAACCTTATTGTTTTCATAATTGTGAAGACCACAACGTGATTTCAACAATCTGAACCGTTAATTTTCTATATTCATAGTCAAAGATCATCCTTACAAAAAATCAGCAAAATCGGAATTCATCTACCCATTCGATTATCATTAGAAAAACAACGATCGTTCATTAATTCGACCACCGTTACGCCATTTTTACATCTCTGATTGAGCTAATTTTTTGCAAGGATTCTCTTTGAGTGGGGAACTAAAACTTGAACGGTTCGGATCGTTGAAAACACGATCGATATATGAGCTTCTACATATAAATACACTTGAAGAGTTGAAGAGTATAATTCTAATAACTTTCTCGTTGAAACCTTATTGTTTTCATAATTGTGAAGACCACAACGTGATTTCAACAATCTGAACCGTTAATTTTCTATATTCATAGTCAAAGATCATCCTTACAAAAAATCAGCAAAATCGGAATTCATCTACCCATTCGATTATCATTAGAAAAACAACGATCGTTCATTAATTCGACCACCGTTACGTCATTTTTACATCTCCGATCGAGCTAATTTTTTGCATGAATTATTTTTGAGTGAGAAATTAAAATTTGAACGGTTCAGATCGTTAAAAACACAATTGCATCATTTGTTTATAAAACATATGTAATAAAATATATAATAAAGCATATATTACACATGTAATAAAATTAAAAAATCCAAACCCCATCCAAACCCTGAAACCCCATCCAAACGGACCAAACCCCATCCAAACCCCTAAGCCCAAACCCCAAAATACCCTAAACTAATAAAATATTAAACCCTAAAGATAAGTCATAAGTATATAAACCTAAGTCTCACACTCTCACTGTCTCACACTCTCACACTTTCACTGTAACCCTAACTCTCAACATTCGCCGCCTCCTTCACACTCTCAACATCAGTCATCAGTGATCTGTGATCTCGCCAAACTTCACACTCTCAAAGTCTCAAACTTCTCACTTCTCAAACCCTCTCGGCCTCTCCATCATCACCATCATCACTCTCGCCATCTCGCCACCTCGCCATCTCGCCATCCACCTCGCCACCTCGCCATCTCGCCACCTCGCCATCTCGCCATCTCGCCACCTCGCCATCTCGCCATCCACCTCGCCACCTCGCCATCTCGCCATCTCGCCATCCACCTCGCCATCTCGCCATCCACCCTCTCGGCCTAACCCCTAACCCCATCTCGCCATCTCTCCATCTCGCCACCCTAACCCCGATTCACCATCTCGCCACCCTAACCCCTTCAACATCAGACTCTCAGCCTAATTTGGGCTGCCCGTTCGGGCCTATTGGGCTGCCCGTTCGGGCCTAGTCCGGCCCGGCTCTAAAGCCCGTTAGTCTCAAGCCCGATGGGTGGGCTTCGGATTTGTGTATTCAGGCCCAAGCCCAGCCCGGCCCGGCCCGAAAGATCTGTTGGGCTCTTGTAATTCAAGCCCGAGCCCGGCCCGAGCCCGAAAGATTGGGCCTGGGCCAGCCCGGCCCGGCCCATTGCCGACCCCTACAAATGAGGCTAATGAGCAAATGCTTTCACATTTTTCACCTCCTTCACATGGTATGTATTTTGGGCACTACTCTTTTATCCAAAACTCCATCGCATCAAGATGCTAGACTGCTTGTCTAATCATCTAATCAACTTCATCTTTTCATGTCTAAATGAAATTTGAAGTGCCATCGACCTAATTAGTTTTTATTACTTATTTCACATGAAAACTAATCATAATGTTTTTGTCACTTCCCAATTCGAGAACATTCTTATATCTTGAATTGAGATGTGATTTATCTTGATTATAGAAAATAACATAAATAATCTTATTTCTCAAGTTGGGGCGTGACAACTTTATTGTGGAACAGATTTATAACGCCTAATTGTATTAATTTTGTTTGTACCACAATAGTTCTATGTATAAAATGAGGCATAATTTACCAATAAGTATCAAAATGGATCCACACACACGTTTTAAAATTTTCATAATGGTACTTAGCCAGTCAAGTCCAAGACCATATTATCAACTTTTGGCCTTTTGGGTAGTAATTCTCATAAGCTGCGCAGCAAATGAAAACTTGAGGGCAAATTCCAAGTACATGAGCATTATTATGGAAGCTCAGAAATTACGTTTTATATATTTTGCATTACGGATAACAAGGATCATGTTGTTGATGATGATTAGTGATTATAACCATGATTACACAAAATTCCAAGTGCAGGTCAAATTAATGATGAAAGCATGCATGTGGGCTGCATTTGATAAAAATTGTCAAAATTTCATAAATCAACATCACCGAAAGGCACATAGTAGTGGTTTAAAGTGTGAGCATGCACCATGCCACCATATTTGCATAAACAGCAATCAAAAAAGATGAAGAAATTGTTTTCTTAACCAGTGGGGTATAGGTCCCCTTTCTGCACATATGAAAAGGGAATTGTTTTTTTTTCGATCAAAGTTCTAAGTTGAGGTACAAACTTGGCAATCACTGTGGATATAGGTGGCTTTTGTTGAGAATATAATTCTTTAGAACATTGAAGCACAATGTATAACAATGGTGGCAATGTTCCTATAATGAAAAAGGGCAAGTTATGGAATGGGATGACAAGGTTTTAGGCTAGTCAAGGGCTTCTTCTTGTTCTTTAAAAGCCAATATGAATTTCAACCCAAAAAAAAAAAAGGCTAATATGAATTTTCTAAATGTGTGTGCATTGAATATTGATTGAGCTCCACCGAAGGACAAGCATTATTGATAAGTGGTAACTGGTATAAGGGATTCCAAATTTGTGAGCATCATCAACTCGAAGCCACTCACAAAAGAAACTCAAAGTCCATTTGTCTTCAGCCTGTCCACACCAACACCAATAGAAGAACAATAAATGAGAATTATGAGACCCAATTTCTAGTTTTTAGCTTTATTTCGAGTGTTTGAACGGTATTGGGTTAAAAGTTCATTTTAAGAAGGTAAACGATGGCATGTGATAATATTTCATTTGTTTTTTTTTTTTTTTTTTTGATATAGCATTTCATTGCATTAGATCAACCAAAAGGTAGAGTAAATACAAAGAAAGAACCCAAAGGCTTACAAGAAGGCAAAAACCTATAGAAGTGGAGCATCAAAGCCCACAGAAATTCCAAGATCTCATCACAGTGGTGTTGAGCAGACATTATAGCCACCAAACGGAGCCGGTGAGGCGCTGAAGGACTTAGCGAACTTGTCGCATTAGGGTCCACGATTCTACCAACAACTCTAAATCGAGGCCGATAGTAGCTCATAGTGGCAGATTGAGCAGTAGTAACCGGTGGAAACATGACCGGTGCCGGCGAAAATAGTGCCAATCAAACACCTTGAGATGAGCGTCTGAGAAAACTTAAGAGTATCAAAGCACCAAACAAGCCAAAATAAGTGAAAATTAAGGAGAAAAACAAAGCTGCAAGATGTAGTATGAAAGACTTCCAAAATGGAAGTATGGAAAAACTCTCACTATTGAGGGAGGAGAGTATCCCTGAGTTGGGGGGAAAAGGGGAAGGGAAGGGAGAGAAGGGAAGGGGAAGGAAGGGAAGGCCAGCTCCCCTCACCCTCCCTGGAGTGTGCGACTGTGGGAGGGCTTGAGGAGAGAGAAGAGAGAAAACAGCGGTGGTGGCTAGGGTTTAGCTTTTTTGTTGAGGCAATTCTTACTTGTTCATCGGCTAATATTTCATTTGTTTAAATGTGAATTTTTGAAACTTTATATATTCCTAACAAATAGATATTGATATGTGCACAAAGTAAAATGAAGAAAAATCCATAAACCGATTCCATTATCTCCATTCCGTAGGAACTACAAGATCACTTCAAAAACGCCCTCTATCACATTCTTTGATAAATATAATTTGATAACTCTAGTATTATTGGTATTTTTTTTGGTTGAAAATGACCCATATCATTGAATCATTTGACTAGAAATGTGCCAACTTCAAATTGGTGGGCCAAACCCCAGGCTTTTCCTCAGATTTATTTAATAAATTTCTCTTTGGTAACTTGTCACAAATAAAAGAAAAAATTGAAAAAGTAAATCGGTGGTTATTATTCTGTTGTATTTTCTCCTATTCTTTTTACTTTCTTAGCTAATCTCCCTTCTATAAATTGAGAGGGAACCCAAGCCAAAGCACCACTCGCAGTCCCACTCACCCAAGAAAAGCTGCACATCTATCCCTCTCTCTCTCTACCTCCCTGAGATTCGAACATTCTTGAGTGAGAGTGAAAATGAAGGCATCATACATTGCATTGTGCACTCTACTTGTGTTGCTCTTGGCCAAAACACAGGTCTCAATGGCTGTGACATGCAGCCCAGCAGAACTGAGCTCCTGTGTGAGTGCCATAACCTCTTCAACTCCACCATCCAAAGTCTGCTGCACCAAAATCAAGCAGCAGAAGCCCTGTCTCTGCCAGTACCTCAAGAACCCCAACCTAAAGAAGTTTGTCAACACCCCAAATGCCAGGAAAGTTGCTAGCACTTGTGGAACTCCCTTCCCCAAGTGCTAGATTGCTCTGATCAGACCTTCAAAAGTCAAGGGACATTAATATGATATGCAGCTTTATCTCTCTTTCTTACATGGATAATCCTTAATATATAGTTCCATGGATATAGATTAGAGAGAGTTAACTAATTGTGTTAAATTGGTGTGTTCTATTTATAATTATATGCATGCTACTTTAGTAAAGGCACTAGTAGTTACTAAAAATAACTTTGGTTCCTGTTACTTGCATTGTCAGTATTTTCAGTCTCTTGGTGTGATCTATCAGTAGTACGTAGTGGTTGTAAAGGTTCTATTTATAATGAGAATCAGTGTTGGATCGTGTAATCAGTGTTGTTCTATTTATAATGTGATCTATCAGCATTTTTAGGCTTTTTCTTTTTAATAATATGATCCATCCTTCTTTTCTAATAGCATAAATTCAATTGGTGTGAGGTGTGAGGACTCTGTCCATGCTCACTTATTCAATTGCAAGAATCTTTGTAACCATTGGAAAATAATCAATTCTTATTGAGATGGGAAAATTACAAAGACTAATGTTCCAAATCATCACCAAGCATAGTGTGCTCAGTCAGTCACGCCACAGAGAATGAAAAAGAGAATGAAAAAGAGCATTACGCAGGAAAACTTAAAATTAATTTACATGTACAGAATATGCAGTTAAAAGAATGTGAAGTACTTACAACAAAATGTACTTTCTCACAAATTAAGAAGGTTTGAAATTGGGTTCCATCCCATAATCCATGGCCTCTTATCAGATGGAAGCACAAAATTGAGTTCAAACATCTCCTTCGACATGTTGCCGCTTTCGCAGAAACCAACAAGTTTTGCAACTATTTCAGCACTCTCCTGAATATGCCTGGCATCATGGGGATCTGTCCAAAGCTTATTCACAAACTGAATCTTCCTCTGCTTCCCTTCAAGTGGGACATCCCATTTCATGTACAATGCATCTCTCTCTTCTGCCGTCAAACGTGAGGTCAACCTCTTAGCAAGGAACTCCCTTTCACGCTTTAGTGCTCTGATACTGCATGTCAGGAGAAGGCAAAACCATTTTACTATCTTAAACTAAAAGGAGTTACTTCTACAAGTTTCCTAGCAATAGCCACATACAAACACAAACAAAAGAGAAGAGAAAGAAAGAGAACCTTGATGACAAAGAGATTGTGGGCTCGTCTCCTACATGAGCAGGGCTAGCATTCCCGATTTGTGCCAGATGCTGTTGCAACCATGTCAAGCGCCTCATCTCCACTTCCATATAGATTTCATCAGCTGGATCCCCCTTGAATAACAAATAAAACTGTGTCCTATGAATTATGGAGACATAGCACACATCCCATAACTCAATGATCTGCTGCCTTTGTTCCTTGAAAGTTATTTGCCATGAGACCTGGGGCACCTCTGACTCACATGTGTTCTCGTCATTCTCTATATTGTACCCAGCTGCTTCATTTGCTTCCAGCTCCAGAACCTAGATGGGGGGGGGGGGGGGCATAAAAAATTGAAATAAAGTTAACACTAATTATACACACATGCATGTATGTGGAAAACACAACTTGTTTGGACAATCACTAAAATCTATAAGACATTGGAGACCAAAAAGAATCCATTTACATACCTGACAAACGAGTAGCTGCTTTTGGTACTGCAGTTTGGCCACCCGTTCTTTCAGTTCAGTTACATATGATCTTATGTTTCTTACATTCTCTTCTGCTGCATTTTGGAACATCTTCTGCATTTTCTTCATGTTTACTGAACTAGAACGCTGATACACTGGAGTGTTTTCCTTTGACGAGATATCCCCACATTCTTCACTCTTTGTGGGAGTTCCCTTCTCAGACTCTGCTTGAGTCTCACTGGACAAAATATCATCATTTTCCGGAGCTCTATTTTCAATTTCTGACTCTACAACTTGCCTGGAAGTTGATAGAGGTGAGCAAGGTGATCGGATAAAATTTGGCCGGTTGGCAGCGTTACTTGAAGCCAAAGGCAGTAACTTTTTTCTTTTGGACTCCTTCTTAGACTTGGGGGATGCTTCGCTACCGTACTGTTCATAATTGCTAGGAAGAGACATCACTAATTTATCTATTGACTTCTGAACACTTTCAAGCTGTTCCTCAAGATTTGCAATAGTGCTTCCCTGTGAATGAAGTCTTGTAATCTCTTCCTTGAGATTGGCACTGACACTCTTGTTAGTAGCAACCACAGTTCCAACTTCAACTTCTTTTGGCACTGATCTGACAGAACGCATTTCTCTTATTTCTGCTTGCAGATTAGCAATTGTTTCAGCTGCATCTTGGTTGCCTAGTCTATGACAAGCCACCTCCTTTTGTAAAACTTCGAGAGCTCGATTTGCTTCCTCTCCAAGCTGCTCCTGGAGGTGTTCAAGTTTGCGAATCTCATGCATTAGTGTGAAAGGAGCAGTTGATGATTGCCTCATGGACTGCCTCAACATTGTATTTCTTGGTCTATCACCACGGCCTATCTCCTTGGCATCGACCTTTGTTGATAGCACACCAGTGTAGGAGAGACATTTCTTCACAGGAGGATGGGGTAATTCTGATAGGTTTGAACCCTGAAGTTGGTATACAATAAGAAGAATTAATGAGCATACAAAACACAATCCAAATATGGGGGGCAGGGGGGAGGGGGAGAGAGAGTAAAAATTAGACCTGCTGGTCCTCCTCAAGTTTATGGCGTAATTCATCCACCTGAGATTGAGCAATATCTCTTTGGCGTTTCAGTTCTTCAATCTCCATCTCCATCTAGTTATAACCAGATAATATGAAATATTACTACATATGCATTTTCAAACATACCAAATCAAATATCAAGCAAGACTCTGTATGATAGTTTACCTGCTGAATTTTCAAGTCTTTTTCTCTTGAGGGATCAGGGGTGCGCAGCTCTGCTTCCAGTCTAGCTACTTCCTTCTGCAAATGTTTCACTAGCTGCTTGTCCGAAACGACCTAGAGAAAACATTTTACATGTATACACAAAATAGATAAATAAATGTATAATCTAAAAATGTAGAAATGCAAACTGAAAAATGTAATGAGCAAATAAATAGTACCATGTTCACACGGGCGTTGTTTGTTACTTCCTTTGCCCTGGTGGCAAAGAAGAGAGTATTTCGAGATTGTTCAACATGGCTCAATGCTGGACTCAAGGTACATATGATAGCAGTGCGTGCATTCCCACCGAGAGAGTGCTGCAATATGCGAGTGAGCTTTGAGTCTCTGTAGGGTATATGACCACTTCTTTTCCCAACACTGCAAATCAAAGAGTTCACAGAGGTGAGCAACAAAATACATTATATATCAGATAGTATGGTATATGTCAATCACATAATATCCTACTTAAGCCTTAACATGGTTATTTTGTCCTTCCAAGGATTTAGAAATAGATTGAGGTCCAAGAATGTCCACTCCCATATTCTGGGGGGTAAAGAATTTCAATAGATTCTCCTTTCTCATTAATAGAATAGCTTCTGCACCTAACCCTATATTCTAAATGATCTATGAGATTTTGAAGCTTCAAAGAGATTTACCCATTTTCATTTGAGATACGAAAATTTGCAGTCATGGAATATTAAAATATGAAGGTTGAAATGGAAACAACATTTAAAAGGTCTATAATCTCTTACAAGATAGAAATGTGTGCAACTACAGATTCTCACCTGAGCTTTCTGATAACAGTTGTTAGTGTCATCAAGCTAAGGTTAATATGGCAACCTTCCCTGAGCCTAGCACCATCTGCATGTGTCTGCGAAGCTCTTTCGCTTCCAGCCAGATCAACAAAGTTCTGCAGAATATTGATATTGACAGTCATTAACAAGAAACTAATAATTGAATCAACTTGGATATTCAAGAGTCTGCAATCATACCAGGCTTGCAACAAAAGACCTCACGCAATCTGAATTTTCACGGAGTGTACTTTCAATTGTCTGTAGAGAGAGAGAGAGAATATATTATATACAATCTCTTAGTCGTCAGAAGTAAAAAAAAAAAATCTTCATTAACTAACATCAAAGAGAATATTATGATCAAAGAACTAACCAGCCTTATTATCTGATGAGACCGTGAGCTGTTATCATTTAAAGCAGTTTCACCAACTTGTCTTTGAGCTACACAAAAACAAGGAAATTAATTAATTAACAGTTTGGGAGAATAAAAGAATCTGACTCAAGTCAAGGGCTCCACTGACTTACCCTCACAAATGCTGATTAGACGTCTCAAATGCTGATCATTGCTTGCAGTTTCCTCCACCAGTTTCTCAACCACAGTACCTTTCTGCATTCAGGAAAATACTAGAACTTAAGTAAAGGTTAAAGGAGAACTAAGCTCAATCAAAGATTATACTAAGGTTTACTAAGACCATACATCTGGATCATCTAGAAGCTTTAAATTACGCCCAGATTCTGAATTTAACAGGTCCCTGACGTTCTCATTGTAGATTTCAAGTCCTGAAATTTTTATTGTAAAGTCTCTCTCTGGAGTCTGCAACCACAACATAAGAGCACCAGATTAGTTTAGAAGCTACAATCTTCTAAATGACTTTCATAAGTTAAAGGACAGATATGTTTTCCATGAAGGGTCAAAAGTAAAGTCTCTATATCCAAATATATAATTTCAGATATATATGGATTTGTTAAGCTTACATTCATAATATGGTTGTATATATCAATGACGGCCTTCTCTGTTATGCCTCTCATGGTGAATGTCTTCCCGCTGCTAGTTTGTCCGTAAGCAAATATAGTTGCTGCAGTTTGAGAAAAACAATAGTTGTTCAATGCAGGTAAGGGATTAAAAAATGAAGACAAGACATATGAATCTAGGATAACCATTACCATTGATGCCCATCAAAGAAGACAAGGCAACATTTTTCACTCCTTCCTCGTATACTGTTTCAGTTAAACTACTAGGTCCAAAAACTTTATCTGCAAAAAGAAGAAACTAGTGAACTAATAATCCACAAAAACAATATGAACCATCACAGATACGCAAATTATAAAAGAGAGACGTAGACTGATTTTTTTATGTACCAAATGTAAATGAGGCTGGTTGAGCTGAACGTTCCTGAGGAAGTGGTTTATAGACAATCGTGTTATCGTCGAGGCAGTCCCAAGCAACTTGGTCTTTTGCTAGTTGCTCCCTTTTGCTCAGAGGTCGTAAACGTACTGTAACAACAATCTTCTCCTCCTTGGCTCTTGGCCCACCTGGAGTGGATGCTGGTGTCCTGTCTATTTTCGAAGATGGAGTTGATACTGGTGTCCTGTCTGTTTTGGAGGCTGGTGTTTCTGGAGTTCTGACCGTCATCTTTGTTCTGAATCTACCGGATCAAATCAACTGAGCTCACAAGAACACCAATTTCGGACAGAATATTATTGGGTCCCTCCCAATAATATCTGCAGCAGCCTATCAATCCAAAAGTATTTATGTTAAAATTAATCATCCACAGTCTCATAGTAAAGAATACAACTAGAACTAAGTTTAACATTCCTAAAACAGATTCGCTAACAATCTAAAAGAAAATGTCCGATTGCAAAATGATAAGTTACCTCACTTACTGATTATTTCCAAGAACGAATTCGAATTGAAAAGTTACTGGTAAAACGATTTCAAAACTTTTATAAGAAAAATTCCTTTATTTAGTAATCATATTAAGAATCAACTTTTTATTCAATTAAAATATGAAAGAAGAACTGAGAAAAGTAAGATTAGGGTTTCGTCAAATTACCACTGATTTTGGCATCAAATTCTAAATCGAAAGTAAGATTAGTTTGAAAAAGGCATACTCACAGAAATATCAAGCCGAACTCGATACGAAGCTTCTGGATTTGCCGCAGAAGGAAATTCAGAGAGAGAATAAGAAGACAAACTCAAAACAAAGCTTTAATAGAGAGAGAAAGAGAGAGATAGAGGAGCGTCTGTGTTTGCGAGAAGAGCTTTGAATTCGAATTCGAGGGCTTGAAGAAGAAGAAGAAGAAGTAGAGAGAGAGAGAGAGAGAGAGTGTGCCAAGAAATGATGAAAAGCTAATTGTCCCAATCTGTCTGGCATTATTATTCATTTTTGAATCTGGGGTTCCCAACGGCTAGTTTTCCTTTATTTTCCTTTTTTCTTTTTCTTATTAGTTCACGGTTACTCGCCGATTTGTCAATACGTTTTCTTGAGTTAAATCGCCGACTCCGAGTAAAGCGGGACCGAGTTTCAAGTCTTAAACGGTTTTATTTTATTTTTGTTGAATTATTTAATTCTTCCCATACACAAAAGGACAAAAAGCAAGAAAGTGTTTCAATTATTGCTCCAAGCTGGCCCTTCAGATTGAAACAAATCTGAGTTTGGGCCCCTTTTGAGATAGAGATAGGGCCCATATTAGGATTATTACTTCAAAAAAATGGAAAGTTGCTGTTTTGGGCCATGATAGTAGAGCCCTGCTAAACAAATCATTTCAGTTTCTATTTTTATTTGAAATGCAAAGACATATGTGTATTCACAAGAAACCCATGATTTAGCAAAAACCAATTTATAATGGCCAAATAAATATTTATCTTATAGAAAAGCAAATTAAATTGAAACAGCACAAAATTTTAAACATTCATCTGCTTTTCATCTGTACTTGTTAAGAAACAAAACACATAATATTGATAAAGATAAATTACTTGATTCTATTTTCTCATGATATTAAGTATGTGAAAATATGAAGGTCTGACAAATGCCCCATTACAAACTTTGTGGAATGCATATTATAATATTCTACAGTTGGTCTCTCATACACCTTCAGACCAAAAAAAAAAAAGTCATACACCACTACCATGTTTTTCTCTATTGGCTTTTTACCTTATTCTGCTTCCTCCCATGGCTTGGATTTCCTTTTTCCAGTGTATTTTTGTTTCCTTTTCTTGTTCTTTTTTCATCTTTTACTTTCGTAATTGCCCAATCTCTTTTGTTTTTTGCATTAAATACAAAATTCACATCTAAAAGACCTCTCAAGGGCATTCCAGCATAATCCAACCATATGCCATTTACCTCAGCATGTCCATGGATCAAGCATTTAATTTCAAGGCTTATAATTTGGTGGAGTGGAAGTTGAGATGCTTGCATATCAATGAAACAGCTTTTGATTTCACCTGCAGTACATGCCATGCGAAGCAAAGAACTGGAAATCAGGGTGATTGACCTGAAGCAGGCTAAGCCAATTGTCTGCAGCCTGCATCAAGGAATTCGCCAGTTGACATTCCACTATTCCATTTTGTGTCCACATGGATCCTTTCAACTTATAGGAAGCCATTCCAAAAACCTGCAAAGAAATCTTTGGGACACCATCAATCTCACTGGGATAGACCATTACTGGAGCTTGGCTACTTCCACTACCTGCCCAAAAATAGTGGGGAAATAGAAAATCTTAGGATATCAACAAACAGCGAGGCAAAATAAACACCTCTGTAGATTAAACCATTTGCATAACAACATAGATAATATTATTAATTAACATGCTAAAAGTGAACTGTAGTTGTCAAAATTTTCACATCAGATGGTGTGCTTTTTGGCATTCAAGTTAATAATGACACGGCAATGGAAGAATAAGGTGTTTTCCCAAGAAATAAAGACTTCAGAGAGAGAGAGAGAGAGAGAGAGAGAATCTCTCAGACAGGATACCAAAGACTCATCACAACACATGAATGAACATGGAAGAGCTACCTCCGCCCGTTAGATCTCCACAATCAAAGTTTTCACAGGACACTGTAATGAAGAAAAAAATAGGAATGTATCCAGAACCCTTCCCCATCCCTAATCCGCCACCTCTCTCTCTCTCTCTCTCTCTCTCTCTCTCTCTCTCTCTCTCTCTCTCTCATACTCCCTCCCTGCCTGTTATTGTTTGATGTATGCTTTAATCAAAGTTGTACAAGTGCACGAGTGACTCTGAACTGAGGGAAAAATATAATTTAAATGGATATATCTATTCACCAGTTATTTAGCAAGCGGATAAGGTTGTGCCAAATTTTCCATTAAGCAAGCATAGGAATGAAGTTCTGGTTCATGATATGAGCTAAGTTAATCTCAATATTTAGGATATAGATTGAAAAGTCATGATTACCTGTCATGGGTGTTGAAAGTGAATGGTATGTCAGAAAGCAAGCATCCAAATCTTTCAATGTTGGACCCATAGGTATTCGATATATGGGATACCTTCAAAATTCAACCAGAGCAGATGAATTTTGGTCCTAACGAGACAATATAAGAGTACAGATCATGCTTTTCTTACCAAGCCACTGACATCCAACTGCCCGGCAGTAAGTCACAACTTCTTAATGTCTTCAACCCAGGGTACTGGCATGCTAGGTCTGATATCTGTCAAAAATAACAATAATAAAACAAAAATAAGGCAACTAATGCAGAGCTCAGACCACAAAGTAACAAAAAAAATTGCAATGAGAAAATAAACTAGCCTTGTCAGCCAATGGTTCACGGCCATAAGGAGCATCCTGCTCAAGAAACTCAAAAAGCAGGAGACCTCGAGAATTCCCAGCTTCTCCATCATCACTAGAAAAGCCTTCTTGTTGTAATACAGGGTGTTCATCATGTATGGACAACCTGCCCATTCTAAAAGGAACATCACTGTTTAGATGGTGAAGAACCCACTGCTCCCTAGAAATCTTTATGTGTTTTTCAATTTCATAATCACTGCTTGCATCACTACTCGAATCCAAATAGTAGTCAGCATCATTGTCCTCACCAACTTGCCTAACCAAAAGAGAAGCAAAATCTAACTTCATGGCAATAAACCATATCGCACACTAGAATCTACATTATCAAGAATCACATAGGACTAAAATTGAGTATTTGACAAAAGTTTATAACAAGAGACTCATAAAAGATCGGATAGACATAGACAAAAAGAGAGCAGAAAAATGGGACATCTAAAAGGAAGACTAAAATGAAACTGAACACAATCAACATATAAAGTTTGCAATCACTAAATGAGTGTAAAAGGTGACTTAATTCCCCATCAGAAACCATTTGATGGTGACCATGGGCATCTATGTAGATAATACTAGTTTATTGAAAAGAAAAAAAAAAAAAAAAAAGATTGTATGGAACTAAATCATTGTAAATAAACATGTAATAAAGAAAGAAAATTGCACTTGATTTCAGAAGTTTGTGCATAAAATTACAGACTCACATAACTCTGATATCCCAAATGTTTGAATCCAAACAGAAAATTTTAATACCTTGACTTTGCATTTGACTTCACAGCAGATTCCCCATATAATTGGATACCAGATAAATAGGGAACATAATATTGAATAACAGAGTCACTTTTGTCAAGAACCAATGGTACCCCTGCCCCGTATGCACTCCACTCCTTGAACGATTCCCAAAGATCATTCAATGTGAAGTAAGGCTGAAACTCAACATCACAAGTCCTCCACCCCCTCATTGTCGTCTGCACCAAAACAAAAACCACAATGTTCAAAGAAACAAATTTTGAGAGGATTGCACAAGTCAGTAACCCTTCATTCAATTAGCAAAACAGTATAATAGAAATGCAACAAAACTTTGATCTTATCCTTCAAGCTGTTCTCGCCACCTAAAGACGGAAATACTCATGTCAATTGCCAACTTGATCCAATAATTGTACTAGTCTTGGCAAGCGTAGCCGATAATTTTCTCAAATCCTAAGTTATGGAAACTCCAATACTAAAAAGTCTTATTTTCTACACCGTCTCCAACATTTTCTCATCAGCCACACATGCAGTCTGAGTGCAGCCTATTATTTTCTCAGATATGGAAAACCCAATAATTTCACACATTTTTTTAGCAGCTAAACATAAAGCACAACAAATAAACATAAAGATATGATCAACCTTAGAGAAATACTGAGCCGGAACTGAGGGCGTGGTGGACTCCAAAAACCTGTCAAGATTACTACTAGGCGTTAAAGATGACTCAGAAGAAGGCTTTGCCAATGAATTTGGAAGCTCTTTGGGGTTTCTATTCTCAGAAGCCGCAACTTTGCTCTTTGGAGGCTCTTTGGGGCTCTCGTTTGCATCAATCTTGGCTCTCCTAGCCTGCTTTTGCTGATTGTATCTCTTTCTTGCTTTCACAGGAATGTAAAACCTGTCCTCTCCACGAACATTCCCAAACTGCAACCCAGTTCCCAACATTTCCAGAGCTCAAGAAAAAGAAATTAATACTCCGCTTGGTTACTGAGAAAACGGAGGAAATGAAAATGAAAATGAAGAAACCTTCAAAATCCTCTGCCTTTTTCTGTACTTGTGTGATTTCAAAGAAAGAAAAATGAGAAACCAGCTTACAAAAATGAAAACAAACAAAAACAAGGTGCTACGAGCTTAATTTAGAAGAGGTTTTTTTAGCTTATCAAAGTCCCGATTAGTACTATAAAAGTCTATAATAAAACAAAAGATATATGAGAGACTGAGATTTATAAAACGAAGACGATCATTTTCCCGGGATTCCTTGTGTTTTCTCGGTAAACAAAAACAGCAGAGAAAACCCAAATTCTATCTTCTTCCAAATCCGAAATTGAATCAAGGATTGAATTCCAAGTGATCAGATCAAAGAAACCCAGAAAGCTCGAAACTTATATTGTTGGGAAAAACCCGGAAATTGGATCGGAGAGCTTGAAAGGCAAGAGAGAAAGCACTGTGTATTAAATAAGACTGGAATGGATTTTGTGTGAAGAAATAAACAAAACGTGAAGGAAAGCACAGGGTGAGCGGAAGCTTGAACCAGAGTGTGTATTATAAATGAAGACGAAGATAATAATATTTTGTTATTCTATTATTTATTATTATTTTTATTATTTTGTTGGTAAATGAATTAATAAAAGATTTTGGGGGAAATAGGTGATGTGAAGTAGTTGTTAGCTAACTTGGTGATTGGTGGGTTAGATGTCAGGTGGGATATTACAATATGGTAATGTAATTGGCAGGAGACTCGGGGGTAGGTGGGATATATCATATATGCACATTTTTATTTCATCACAAGCAATTGTTGAGATAGTTCAATTATGGAATTACTTCCTTATATCCAAATTTGTAATTTTGACTATTTATGAAAAATGTTATACTAAACCTCGGTCATTTTGTTCTTTTCACAGTCAAAACAAAACATACTAATTTTGTAAAGATTTTAAAATGGTGATAGTTTGACTATTTTAGATAAAAAGGTGTCATTATATTTTCTTTCTAAATGTACAAATTGACATAGTATTAGGATATTCTTGTCCTATCTAGTAGAATAGGAATAGCGGATATTCTCTCTATTTTGCCCCATCAATGAAAATGAATAAATACATCAATCGTCACAAGCAACTCATAAGGGAACTTGTGATTTCCTACCAAGCATTAATGCATAATATGGAATACTTCATGTAAAAGTTTGATGCTCACTTAATTACAAATTAATATCCGGCCTCCCATTCAAATACTGAATACTTTGAGTACCTGGCCAGCAATTTCGACCCATTCAATTTCCAATGGTTGAATTGGGCTGTGTGTCATCTTGAGGAACATGAGCTTTTTGCAGCAAATGGCATTTCAAAGCCAAATTGAACAATGGATTGTGTCATTTTGGACTGTGCTTTACGTTGGAAATGGAATGGGGGTCAATTGAGTCAATTGCTTAAACATCTCACTGGACATTAGTATATGATGGTCTCTTTTGGACCCAAAATAAAATATTGAGCTGGCCAAATAAGACCTTGAAATGTTATGGTGCACCTCCTTTTGCATATTGTTGGACATATTACAAAGTGTAAAGATAGTAATATAGTATATCATCATCATCATTATAGATATTACGATGATTATGAGAAAAGCTTGCCTTCTTGATTAAAGATGATTAATTTGAGGGATAATGAAAATTAAGTTTATTCACATAAATGCAATATTGGCATTCAAAGATACTTAATTACACTTCTATATTGGGTTAGTATGCATCCCACCAAAACCCCACCCCCAGTATCTCCATAAATTATAATAACAAACACCTACATGATTATAAATTTTTGTATCAACAAGTCATATATCACTATCTCTAAGGACAATGCAACCAAATTAAGTTGCTGTTTTAAGGTTGAGACTCAAATCATAATCCAATCAATACATTAATTGTTAGTGATTGGTGGGGTACTTAAATGTGGAGTGTGTTAGAGGACTCACACGAAACCAACATGAATAGAAATGTTACCATTGTTTTCTTTTACTTGCCTTCACAAAAAATTTCATATATGTGCATTGTGCCAATCAATCAAGATTTTTTATTTCAGAAACAATGAAGATGGGGCCCAATTAATTATTAGTGGTAGAGAGGTAGCAATAGGATTGAGTTCACTCCCACATGACAATGACTCAATGAGGTTGACTCCTGGGCCAACTCTTATCTTTGTAGGACACAAAGAAGATAAGACCATTAGACATGTGTAATGTAGTATGTTATAGTACTGTGGGTCCATGAAGTGAGTACTCCTTGGGTTGGTTGGAGTTTGAGGCTTTGAGCTTTAATTTATAGCAACATCATTCAAAGGTAGTGTAGTGTAGTCCAGATCATAGCATATTCCAAAGGCATTTAAGAACAATTTACATCACAAAAACAACTGCAACCAAATTCAGTGAGAACAGTTCTCTCAATTCATCAGATGGTTACTGCCTTACTGGTGAGGGGGAAACATAGAGATTCAGAGCTCAACTTTGGGCCTGCATGGGTTCAGTAGGGCCATGGTTCTGTGCTTTTTTGGGCCTGTAGGGAGTAGGACCATGGTTCTGTGCTTTTCAGTTGCTGATGTTTCTTTCTTTATGTGGTTCTTGTCATTGCACTCAATCACAAACCTAAAGAAACAGAGCTAGTAAAGACTAAGAGTAATGTTATATAAGAATTCATTCAAAGATAAGTTTAATTATAATATGAGATGAGATGTATGCTGTTTGCATAAATATATATGTACTCATTAACATGATACATATGTTTTGGGGGAACTAATTACAGAACAATCTTATCAAAGATACCCATCTGGTCTATGCCCAAATTAATGCCAATGATTTTCTTAGAACTATGATGGGGAGGATCATGAAGTGCAATGAGTGCTGCAACTAAACCAGCATTGCCTGCAATGCTAGGCTCAGTGAACCCTTGTTTGTCCCTTTCATCTAAAAATTTGTCAAGTTGGTCTGGTCCTGCTACCATAGCTCCCAAAAGCAAATTTGGGTTTGGATCCTTTGAGGATTTCCATCTTTCTGCATCTTTGCAAGAGTAATGTTGACCATCCCAAGGGATTGATGCACTCCTATGGTGTACTTGGGTTGGAAACTTGTCTCCAAATCCTACCATGTAGCTCATCTTCATTGGATTATCTCCTAGAATGTAATTCACCTAAAAACAATACATAAATAATCAAAAATATATATGACTCATTCATTTTGGTATCACAGTTTGAAACCTGCATTGCCTATCTTATATGTAATACTTGCCTGAGACATGGAGAAATTGCGCAACATATCCAGTGAAAAGCCGAAGCTGATGCAACTCCCGCCGGAACTACGCAGAAGATCAAGGTAGTCACTGTACAATTTGCTAAGAAAAGATGCTGTTGCAGCAAACTGGAGAGGTGCCCCATAATCAGGCCTTTGAATGATCAACCCACCTGCACAAATGATAAAATAGCCACATTAGTCTCATAAATAACATTTTCCATATATCATTGATTGTAACTGCTCATCTACCTGGTGTCTTGCTAAAGATTTGAGAAGCAACATAAGAACACATGATGGACTCTGTCAAGTTGGATGATGCTTTTAAAGAAGCTTCATATGGGTAGCCAAGATCATGAAAAAATTGGAGACGCGTTAGCAAGACCTACAATATATATGTACTAAATAGTTATTGATCTAAATCCAGTACTAAGAGTTCAAAATTTATGTAACCTCATAAATTCCAAATGATTGCAATGCTAATTACCATGTTAGCCGTAAGCTTGTTGTTCCAATCGAAAATCCCTTTGTCAGAACTTGTTTCACTAGCCACTGCTGATTCAAAATTGTGTGTGGCATCTTTTAGATATGTAATGTTACCTGTAGCAAAAAACAACCAGGTTCCTCCCCAGACCAGTTCATCTTTGTAACCAGATGAGTTATAGAAGTTTCTAGAATCTCCTGCACAAGCATCAACCATAGTGTACATTCCTTGCTTAGTATCGGCTTTAGTTGCACTCCCAAATAGCTTCTCAGCTGCTCTGACTAATTCTCCTGAGTAAACATTGTCTTGTTTAAACACTAGTGAAGCAGCTGATAATGCTGCAACAATTTCCCCTGCTAGATCAGAAGCTGTGCTATCACAAATTGAAACAGGTCTCTCATAATCCATGTCTTCAGGTCTTTGCCAGCAGTTCATATCATTAGGAACCTTGGCATCTTTGTTGGCACTTCCAATCTAAATTAAAAAGGAAAAAAAAAAAAAAGGGAATGAACATTCGCACTATATGGTATTCAAGAAAAAGGATTATGGTACAAAATTTGTTCATGGGACTTGCCTGGGAATACAATATGGTATCTGAATTTGCATTGGGAGGAACAAAGAGTTTCAGCAAATAATCACTGCCCCATTTGATTATGTCCTTGACATGGTCAAGCTCACCAATATCAGCATATTTTTGGTGATATTCAATCACAGTCCAACTCAACAGGGTCATGGTATAAGCTGTAGGGAAACTGAACTTTACGTTGTTGCCAGAATCATAGAAACCACCCACAAGAATAGCAGGTTTAGTACTACTACTTGAGTTCCCATCTTGCAATCCTGAATCTCCTCGAAATTTTACCGGACTGTTATTGGGGTAATTCCCAGCTGAAAAAAAAAAGGAATTAATTCTTCAATGAGTACTTAAATGAAAAATTATATGACAATATGTATGTAAGTAATTGTTTCTAATTAATACAATGCATGATGGTAGAAAGTAACATAGTACACTTTTGAGCATCAAAGAAGGTTAGAGCTTGGTTCAATGCAAGTGTGAGATTCTTTGAAGGACCATGGTGGGCATGTTTGTGAGGCAAAAATTGTAGCAGTAAAATTAAGAGTAGGAAAGCAAAAACTGTTGAGGCAGAAATGTAAAGAAAACGTTTGAAGTACTTTCTATCTGTGATAACAAGATTGTAATCATAGGACTTAGAGAAGCGAGAAGGGATTGAATCAAAGGCCATGGTAGACTGAGGAATAAGGTTGAAGTCAATCTCTATAGAATTCCAGCGACTTGCTGAAGGAACCAGACGACGTGCCTCTGAAACTGTGTGGACGAACCTCACAGTCTCTAAGTCTGTTGCAGAAGTATGTGTCTGAGAACCTAGAGAAGATGGCATCGTTGTGAAGATTGCAGTGCCTAGCTAGCTAGGAGGTGTTGTATTAATGTCTCATTCATCAAATATGTATAGAAGCTAAAATATTATGAGGTTGAAGTTGATATAGTATAAAATTAGTTTTTGTTGTAGTAGTTATTCACAATGAAATTGTTTCTTGATAAAACAGAAGCATGCTCTGGCTAAAGCAGGACAGTTCGATGCTATCAAGAGACAAGAGGATAAGGAATAGTACTTCATGTAACAGTTTGATGCTTACTATACCAATATTATATTTTCAGAACTTGGCCGGCAATTTCCACCATTCAGTGCTTTCATTTTAAGAACAATTTACATCACAAACGAGTACTGAAAGAAAAATCAGGGACAACAACTTTCATCAAGTGGTAACTACTTACTGGTTAGTAACTTAGTACTCAACTTTGGGCCTGTTTGGGAGAGACATAGGAAAATGGGCCATAAATCTCTTAGCAGTTAACACCATGGGCCTATTTTGAGTTCTAAATTAAACATTCTCTAGCTAGTAATTTAACAGGGTTATGTTATATGCACCCACAAATCATTGACTATCACAACCTATGGGCCGTGACTGATTTTCTGACTCAAGTCAACAATCGGAATAAGTATGATATGTTCAGTTTAATACGATCATCAAGATGTCATGATTTGCAAGCTCGTCTTATAGTGGAAGCTATATATCTATATATACATATATGAGTACTAGTATATGGTGCGACTTAGATGACAGATATTATATAATAAAAAACCAGCAAGAGGAGATTGTTATAATGTTTGGACTATTCTATTAATTGGTTTGTCATCCGATCCAGATTTGTAATTCCTTTGTTTAATTTTTTTCCCTGAGGTGCTGCATAGGTTGCCTCGTACATTTGTTGAACATGATTGGGTTTGGACTTTTGCACCAGTAGACATCTTGACATAGTCATAGCGAGTCCTGCAGATAAATGAGAAAATGATCTGTAATTCAAATCAAATGTATATTTTCCTCTTCTAATAAGAGTTGACTTCAAACCATTCAAATCCTTTAGGGACCCTTGAAATAGTTAATTATACCCAAATTGCCCTGCTGTGCCTATCAACCCGGCCTCTTTGACATTCAGTAATAAATGGGCATGAAAATGTACCAATATGCTCTGCCTTGCATATGTGGTACATTTGTTTACATATATATCCTGCAGCCTCTTCCATTGAATGCAAATTAATTTCTCAGACAAAATGCATAGCAGAATATAGAAGTCAACAATAGCCATCTTTTACTCTCTCTCTCTCTCTCTCTTGAAAAACCCATGCACCAACTTAATTTCTTGGTCAAAGTAGATAATAGTCTGCCTCTTTGAACAACTATATATCACATATATATACAACAGTAGGTGTCCATCTCTTTCAATTCTTAATATGAACATGACCAATAACGTGCCGTAGACGCATTTTTTATTACTGATCAAAATATCTCTCTCGATCTGCACCCAATTCTCTAATTTATCTCTCTATAGGCTCTCTTATGAGCAGTACGTCGTACGCATGACTATGCCTAACCATCTCTTCCTAATCACACCCACCTTTACCATCTTCTACTTCATCATCACCATCTCGACCCCCTCTGCTCAGTGCGATGACCATCACGACTTCGCAGAGTGCAGCCGTCCGTACGATTGCGGTCGCCTTAAAAACATATCCTACCCTTTCTGGTCAGCCAGTATGAATCGATCCCAAAACTGCGGTCGCGGAGGCTACGAGCTCATCGACTGCCAAGAAGACAAACACCCTCTCATCAAAATCCAACAACAACAATTCCTCGTATTAAGCATTAACCCACAGCTCCACTTCGACACCATCACAATCGCTCGCCCCGATCTCTATGAAAGTTATTGCACCCAAAACCTCGTCAACACCACTTTGGATTACACACGTTTCGCCTACGTTCAAACGGTACGGAACCTCACTTTATACTACGGATGCTTGCCTCAGAATCAGAACGAGTCCATCCCAAACAATTTTACTTGCCACATCGATGGCACGATCAACAATGTTTCCTACTACGTGGACGATTCTCTGTCGAGGCTTTATTTTCCAAATCGGACCTCGTGCCACACCAAAATCCGAGTTCCGATATTCTGGCAGGGGTCTGAGAATGCGACGGCTGAGAATGCGACGGCGGAAGTGCTGCAGAAGGTTTTGAGAGAAGGGTTTGAGGTTGAGTTGAAGGCGGAGTGGGAACTGTGCAGGGCGTGCATGGCCTCAAAGGGCACGTGTGGCTCCAACTCCACCACCGACTCTTTTCTCTGCTTTTGCGGGGACCGACCTCATCATCCAACCTGTCCAGCTCCTCAAGGTATGCGTCTTCCATTCCTTCTTCTAATTAATATGCATGTCCTTCATTCACACTTTCAATTTCTTGCTTAATTAATTATATATTTTGTTAGTTGAGTTAATTAGTTTGTAATTATTGCACTACTTGATAGAAAAATTAGGCAAATTCTTGGTTAATAAGGCTGAATCTGATAATTAGTTAGTCAAAATTAGACCACTTCAAACAAAAATGGTAGAGAAATTCTAAGTTACATACATTGTCATTTGTCAATGGATGGACCGACCTCTGTATACAACTAAGTTTCAATTAAGTTGTATGTGCTTAATAAACCCTCCCCAAGTGAAGCTGGACATACATATATATATATATATATATATATGGCAGAAGGGGGTGCTGGTTTGACTGGTCCTATCAGTCTACGCCATCTGAACTCGTGGAACCTCGACCTTTAGAAAGAGGACAACGTACCCAGAAGTTCTGCAACATACTGGGGATGTCGTTCATTGGTACATGTATGCTTGTTTTGAATTTTGAATAAGTCAACGGTCCACGAGAGAAGCATGGAATTGAATATAGCCTCTGTCCCTTAATTTTCATTCAAATTTCAATAGCTAGTTCACACTTCACACCAACGTTAGAAATATATCAATTCGTCATCATCACGATTAATCTTATATATATATCATACATAACTGCTCCACATACTTTTCATACTTAATATTCATTCATTGTGTGCTTATTTTTCCTTCCATCCTTCAATGAAAGTTCTCTCTTGATAAAGATAATTTGATTTAAATGGTGCAAGATTGATATATGTTTATTAGCTAAAACAAGCACAACGAATTAATTTATTGTAAGTCATGAGGGAGTGACAAGATAAAATTTAGGATTATGATATATTATAAGTTCAATTTCGTCTAATATATTTTATATGTACCCCGAAATCAATTCTTGTATAGTATATGTGTTTTTATCCCTGAGTAAAGTATATATGTTATTAGGTCTTATACTGAGATGGCTGTGGGTTGGGCTTCATGAAAATCCACTAGTTGAACAATTAGGACTGGTTTTTTTGGGCTGAACAATAAGGACTGCTTGAGGTCAGTAAAAGAGTATACCCAACTCGAACCTTGAACAATTGAACTATTCTTGATCAAGGTTATACCTGTAAATTAATCATATATGTTGGATCACGTCACCTTCATGCTTAGATCAACATTTTCTCATTCTACTCTGTTACTTTTGAGGCATGCAATGCAAATTGCAAAACAAAAGAAGCCAAAGTCCATAGCTATATATTCTTTCTACACTTTCGGTTTAACCAACCAAATCCATGTATAGCTCTCACGCAAAGTCCTCCACCTCCACCGAATCATGAATCACTTTTTGGATCATCCCATCACTCATTTGTTGTATACATCAAAGGAGAAAACCCCTTTTTCCAATGGTTCACACTGTCTTCAACAATTCTAAATTTAATTAGATTGCCTAAGTTTTTTCTCTAAACCCTACCACAACCCTTAATCCCCAGATTTACCTCTTAGTTAACTAGAATTCTAAGGTATTTAGCATTGATTTTTCCAAGTCTCAATCCTTCTTCTACAATTGAAAGGTCAAAATTATGCCAATAATATGTACTTCACTAGATATCAATATCATCAAATAAATTAGTGTCGTGTCTATTTTTCTCTGACTATGAATTCCAAAGGTTGTCCAGAATTCCAAATCACCAAGAATATAGTTGAAAACGAAATGCTTGTAATGGTTTTGAATTTCCCAGCATTTGCTCAACTTTCTCTACGAAAAGTCTCTAAACTTTGAAAACGAAATCTTATTATGATTCTCTTGGCTGGTCCTTGTTTGACTACCTTCCCACCAAAAGCTATAATCATTTTCGAACCTTGCTGCTCCTTATGCAATGAAATAGTCCACTAGTTACGTTTAGCATGACATTGATGCACTACTATATTATCCTTCAGCCAAAGCCAAACCATACAAGTACATGTTCATTGGTATACGTATTTCCACAAAAAGATGGTCAGAACCTGTTTCTGAAGTCTTGCTTTCGGCCCATTTTGAAGAAACGAAAGTCTTTGCTGTTGCTTTAACCATTGTTTTGTTTTCCTCCTTTTCAAACTCCAATCATAGTCACAAACCAAATAATACCTACTACCAAGAATTTTCCACTATATGTTTAATTAATTTCTAACTTTCAGTTCACTATATGCTTTCTTCTCTGTTTTTCTCTCTGTTTCTTGATCATCCACCCCAAATGGATATCCTCCAAAGCTACTTCAAAGCCAATAAACCTTTCCATATATGCATTATTTCCATCATCTTCATAACCTTAGCCAAGCAAACCTTCTCTGTAGACCAAAACTATGAGGCCTGCAAGCCTCAAACATGTGGGAATGGTCCAAATATAAGCTACCCCTTTTGGCTTTCTGATAAACAAGAACCCTTTTGTGGCTACGCCAGCTTCAAGATCGCCTGCAATGACGAAAATCCAGTACTTACTATTTCCGACGATGATTATATCATCAAAGACATCTTCTACTCAAACCATTCATTTTTGCTGGCCAACGCTGCTGTGTATGATGATAAATGTCCACTTCCTCTACACAACTTCAGCCTTGATCGAACACCTTTCAATTATAGTTCTGATCCTACTGATTTTTCCTTCTTCTACAATTGCACCGAACAACCTAAGGAGTACATGCCTTCATACCCAATTGGCTGTGCTAGCAATGCCACCCATCATTCTTTTGCTACTTTTCACAAGGAGGTAGTGGAGCACATGAACTTTTCATTAGACTCATGCCAGTCTTTAGTTAACTTGCCTGTGGATGAGGCTGCTCGTGTGGATACCTTGTTGGAAATGAATTACACTGAAATCTTAAAGATGGGGTTCCTTTTGAATTGGACTGCACAAAATTGCAGCAATTGTGAGAGAAGTGGTGGGCGTTGTGGATTCATTAAAAATGAATTTGTCTGTTTTTGCAGCGATCGACCTCATGTCAAAACCTGTAATGATGGTACTTCTGTAGTTTCATTTTCACCTTTTAGTACTTCTGTAGTTTTTTGTTTGTAGATAGCAATAATGTTGAAGTTAATTTGCATATTCTATCAGCACTTACAGTTTGGTTTTTTCCGCCCCTAATGATTAATTTGTATGAATTATTAAATTCTTAGAATTCTGCTTCTTGATTGCTTTTGCAGACAGTAACTGGAACTGGAAAAGAAAGGTTGTAGTAGGTAATCTATCAACAATCCTTGTTCTCTTCAGTTCTTCAATGTTTAACTGCATTTCCCAATTAGATTCTATTCACTCTTCATCTAATTATCAATTGCAACCCCTTGTCCCCAGGTGTTTGCTCAGCTGTTGCTACTGTGGCCATAATGTGCCTTATTTTCTTTATATACCAACGCCGACAGAGAAAACAATATGCTCCATCATACTTTGTATCTCGAAGCATCTTTTCTAATACTTCTTCCAGGAATGATACTGAGAAGGGTAGTACCTACCTTGGAGTCCAGTTGTTCAGCTATAAGGAACTTCAAGAAGCAACTAACAATTTTGATTCAGACAAAGAACTTGGTGATGGAGGCTTTGGCACAGTGTATTATGGTAAGAAACCAAGAACCAACACCCTTTACCCTTAAGATCACAAATTGTTGTTGATCATTTTATGAACCTCCTTGTTCTTTGTAAATTTCTTATACAGGAAAGGTCCGTGATGGGAGAGCTGTTGCTGTCAAGCGTCTATATGAAAACAATTACAAGAGACTTGAGCAGTTCATGAATGAAATTGAGATTTTAGCCCGCCTTCGCCACCAAAATCTTGTCTTACTCTATGGTTGCACCTCTCGCCACAGCCGTGAACTCCTTCTTGTATACGAATATGTTCCTAATGGGACTCTTGCTGATCATCTTCATGGTGAACGAGCAAAACCTGGTGCATTGTCATGGCTTACTCGAATAAATATTGCCATAGAAACTGCAAGTGCATTGTCATATCTTCATGCATCTGAAATCATCCACCGTGATGTGAAAACCAGTAATATTCTCCTTGACAACAATTTCTGTGTCAAAGTAGCAGATTTTGGACTATCTCGGCTCTTCCCCACAGATGTCACTCACATCTCAACTGCCCCTCAAGGGACTCCAGGTTATGTTGATCCTGATTATAGCCAATGCTACCAGCTTACTAGTAAGAGTGATGTCTATAGCTTTGGGGTGGTCTTGATTGAACTCATATCATCATTGCCTGCTGTTGATATCGCAAGGCATAGACATGAGATTAATTTGTCAAGCATGGCTATCAACAAGATTCAACACCATGCATTGCATGAGCTAGTAGACCCATGCCTGGGATTTGAATCAGACTATAGAGTAAGAAAAATGATAATTGCAGTGGCGGAATTAGCATTTCAGTGCCTGCAAAGTGAGAAGGACATGAGACCTTGTATGATTGGTGTGCTAAATGAACTAAATCGGATACAGAGCAAGGATTTTAGTAAAGAAAAGGCAGAGGAGATTGATATTGATATTTCAGGTTATGGTGTTGTGTTGCTACAGAGTGATCCACTGCCACATTCACCAGATTCTGTGACATTATAATGGATTAGTGGATGTAACACCAAATGGTAGTGGTTGAAGTTTTTACTTGTCATTTATCTAAGTTTACCAAGAGCATAGCAAAGAGAATACCGTTCTGGTACCTTCCACAATACCCCAAAAGATGATGACTGTCATTTTCTTTTCATCTACTAAACATGTGACTTGTTGAATGAGATGTACATATATGGTGTGAGAGCTGACAGGGGTATGCTAAGGTCCATGTATAGCGCAATTAGGCTACATGATTAATCTGTATTGTTTCGACTCACTCATATTTGTAACAATTTAATTGTTTTATTTGTTATATGGGTTGTCTATGAGCAAGTCATCTAATAAAATGGAGGGTGATCGAAAATGTTCCTTGCTTTTTAGCACAAGGATCAGATCTCCTCCTCTGAATTTACCTCTAAGGTAAAACAATTCATCCATCAATGTTAACTTTTTGGTAGATAAGCAAGTCTGATTATAGTGACAAAATATACAAACATACAAAGAGCTCACAGCAAGTAAATTAAGTAGATAACTTCATTGGTACAAGCAAGGCCCCAAAATGAATAAAACTGACAGAAGGCAAACAACCTTAACAGAACTCAAAAACAAACTACATGCCAATTGCAATGTTGATGAGTGAGAATATCGGAGCTGAAACTCCAATACGCTTCTAAGATAGAACCTGCAGCTCTCTCCTCAATCTTATTACTGGGATATATGTTCAGTGATTCATACTCAAAAAGTGAGAAGTATACAAAAATGTAGCTTCCCAAGTTCCATTTTTGTTGGCAGATGGTTGTTAGTGCATGAACTTGATCTTGGTGCAAAATTTGATTATAGAATGACAGTTATTTATGTCTCTCTATGCTGTGCATTGTAATGTGTTGGTGAATATATTTTGTAGGTCTTTAACTTTAGTTATCATAACGAGCCAAATCATTACACAAAAATTGTGGCTTACTCAGGCACCCTCCATTTATTGTATATATAGTACAAGTAGGTAGCTAGGAGGATAAATGATGGGTACTTAGATTCTTTTTCCTCTCGATCTTTAACATGGAAAGCCGCGGTCACAGCTTCACGGATCCTTGAACCCTGATAGCCTGACCCTGGAGCCACTCTTGCACCCAGCCTAAAAGTTTTGCTCCTAATCCAGCTCGAATTATCTGTAAACACATTATCTCGATTAATTGTTGCAACCCCATCGCTCAAAGTGACAAGTACTTCCCCATTGAGCAAGGGTCGTCTGCCGGTTCGTTCAGGCCCCAAGATGTTGTTATCAAATTCCTCACTAGTCCAATTGTGGTCAGACCGAAAGAAGTCCCCATCAAGAACTACAATTTCTACTTGGATTGGATGGGATAGAGATATTGGAACCATTTGATCACCAAATTTACCCACAAGCAGGATTTGAAGTGGGTTGTTTTCTTCATCTGCAATCTAGCTCGCTTTCAGTAAATATTGTGGCTGAAAGGTTCTTACTAAAAACTAGCTCTAAGTTTGATGGTTCTAATGCTGCCTGCAAGGTTCGGATTCGCTCCATCAAGATGTTATTCTTATGATCAATGGCGTAGTTTCGGTTCCTAGTTAGTCTTGAACCAGCCAAACAGATAAGAAAGATGGCAGGAAAAAGGGATAGTTTGAAAGGATTATTCGCATGCCGAATGAAGCAAATATACTGAACTATGGAGCAAAGGCACTGAAACGTGCCAGCAACTAATCCAAAAATGTCAGGAAGAGTACCGAAAAGTGTGTTTCGAGGAGGTGGATAGTAAAACCATGGCATCTTTCCCCACCTCCTCCATACAACTCTTTCCTTTTTACCTTTGTAAATGAGCTCCCACATGGAAGTGAGTAGAGCTGCAATACCCAACAGCATACCAAATAGTGCATAGTGGGGTTTACTTGGAGAAGAAGCCTGATCAAAAGCAGCTGACATAATCTCTAGGGTGAGGTTAGTGAGTAAAAATACCCACTCTGCTGAAGTATCCTACAGATGAAAGAGGTCTATCAAGAAATATGCAATGGAAAAAGTTGGCTTTGGCTTCACTACCTATGTTTATGAGTTAGGATCACTACCTTTATTGGCTCGTCATAGACATTAGTGATGTTGTGCAAATGTTCTGTAAAAACCTCACCCCTGAAAGTTGGCTCAGAAGAAGACTCTCCACGAGTATTCTCAAATTGTGATCCAGTTGTTCTCTCCATTTCCACAGCTCAAGATCATCTGCTTTTTTTTCCCCTTCAATTGTCTGATTTCCAACCCAACCCACATGAAAGAAAAATAAAAAAAAAAAGTGCTATGGGCTTAACAAAGTCCCAATTCGTGTAAAAACAGAGTTGAAAACCCGCGTCAAAAAAACCACAGAGACTCAAAGTAATGGTCTAATATTTTGACTAAAGAATTTAGAGAAGAGGAAGAAGGAATAGAAAGGAATAATGAAGGACTAGAGAAGTGTGTAAAATTGATTGCCACGAAAGAAAAAGAATTTTTTCAATGAATGATGCGTACAGTACTCCAAATATATGAGGGTTTTAGACTTTTAGTACAGGAGAAGTATAGCATATTCTCATATTTGATGATGGAAAATCATTTTCGTAATAGTAGAAAAATAAACACAGGGTAAAGAAGTAGTGGTGGTGACTGTATGGCAGAATTCTGACTCACAGTCAAAGATATTTTTAATAGAATATTCAAGATGACTGATAACTCCAGGTGCTCTGTGATTGGGTGGCGTCTTCCATGCGCATGTCCCAAACATTAATATGCCCCATTCATGTTTTGTGCGTATATTAAGTAAAATTTTGGGTATGGAAAGAATATTTTAGGGTATAAATAGTATAATTCTTAAACATTTCTGATGTAGCTTCAAAAAGGATATTTTAGGCGAAAATATCCTTTATAATTTACTTAAAAAAACAAAAATATCTTATTTTTAACAGAAAAATTGACAGACTTAGACGGAGATGGATAGTGCAAATTTTTTTTTAATTCAAGTAGTAATTTGTTACAATCTTTTATTTATGTGGTAACTTATAAATCGGGGTATAATTTGAATGGGTGATTCATAAAAAACCCACTTCCTTTATTTGATTGATAAATCTTCCTTGGAGATTGATATTTCAGTTAATGGTGTTGTGTTGCTACAGAGTGATCCACTGGCACATTCAGCATCAGATTCTGTGACACTAAATTGGATTAGCAGGTCTACAACACCAAATGGTAGTGGTGTTTTCCCTGGCAACATATTACGAATTTACAATAACATTGTAAATAATTTATTTGCTATTAAAATAGAATCTGACTGAATTTTTCTTGCATAAAAATCACATCTCTTCTGACATATAACAAAATTAATTCTGTTCTAACGGACAATGGTATTAACTTAAAATAGATATGGTGGAAGATTCTGCTGGTGATCTTACAGGAGAAGATAGGACAGGCTTTGGTGGTATTTGCAAGGCTTCAATGCTTCCTTCCAACATTTCAATCACTTTACTCATGGATGGCCTGTCTGATGGCTTTGTCGGTATGCACCACAACCCCACTATAATCATCTTCCTTGCAAGTTCATTTTCCTCTTCGGTCATAGGATTGGGAAATCCTAAATTGCTGCCCTGTTCAAGGCGCTTATAAACAAAATCCGGAAAATAGATATCACTGGTGTGGCTCATTCGAACATCATTGTTCTTTCTTCCTCCAACCATCTCCAGAATCATCATTCCATAACTATAGACATCGGACTTAACAGACACTGCTCCAAAGTTTCTACAGAACACTTCTGGAGCTATGTACCCAATTGTTCCTCTAGCATCTGACATTGATATGATACTCTCCTTCCTCAAGAAAAGTTTAGAAAGCCCGAAGTCTGAAATTTTCGGGCAAAAATTTTCATCCAAAAGAATATTATGTGGTTTTATGTCAAAATGCAAAATTCGTGTGTTGCACCCACGATGAAGGTAATCGAGCCCTCGAGCTATCCCACAAGCAATTTCGAAGAGTTTTTCCAATTCCAACAGTGGAGTGGTTTTCAAAGGATTGTTTTTGCATATGAACTTCTCAAGTGATCCGTTGGACATGAACTCATATATGAGAGCTCTTTTCTGACCTTCAAAGCAATACCCCAAAAGAGTGACAACATTAACATGGGAAGTTCTACTAATGGTTGCAACCTCATTAACAAGGTCCTGACCATTCCCTTTGGATGCCTTAAGAACCTTCACAGCCACAGGACGACCATCCAGTAGCCTACCTTTGTACACATCACCACAACCTCCTTGACCCACTTTATCATTAAATGAGTTGGTCATTTCTCTGATATCCGAAAATTTGTATCTTTTTCCTGCTAGAGGTCCATCATTCGGAATGAAGTCTTCAAGATCTTGATCGGGATATATGAATGATGGAGCATATTTTTTTCGGTTGCGACGTTGGTATACAAAGAAAATAAAGCACATTATAGCCACAATAATAACAGCGTAGCAAAAACCTGTGGACAGGGAAGAGATAAAAGCTAGGTTGTAATATATGGATAGCTGAATGAGGAGTGTGATAAAATTTGAGCATCCAACCCAAAACCAATTGGCAATGGGTGTAGAGGCTCAAAACTTATAAGCACATATGCTAAGCCTTAGTTTTCCGATGTGGGATATTGCTCCACATTACTCTCAACACGCCCCCCCACGTGTGGCGATATTTTGAGCCTTACACGTGAACAAATTATATTGGGTGACGTGGGAGCACGTGTGACCGTTGGGCCTTACACGCGGATAACCAAGCTCTGATACCATGATAGAATTAGAGCATCCAACCCAAAACCAATTGGCAATGGGTGGAGAGGCCCAAGACTTATAAGCACATATGCTAAGCCTTAATTTTTCGATGTGGGACATTGCTCCACATTACTCTCAACAGAGTGAACATAATCTAGCTGGGAAAAGTAGTAAAACATTAAAGAACTGAAGCAATTAAAAGGGTTGTAAATAATTTTACCAACGACAATTTGCCAAAGCCACTTATTGCCTGCAAAAGCAAACGAAGAGAATATTAATTAGCTATACAACTATCTAAAGTAAGCTTCTTAAAAGTCAAGATATTATTCCACACACAAGTAGATCAGCCTAAACCTGCCAATTAAGCAAGAAATTAAACTCTGGAATAAGAAATTAAATTAAGAAGGAATGGAACATGCTTAATTACCATTTAGAGTTGGACACGTGAGATGATGAGGTCCGTCCCCACAAAAGCAGAGAAAAGAATCCGACGTGGAGTTGGAGCCACACGTGCCATTTGAAGCCATGCATGACCTACACATCTCCCACTCCGCCTTGTACTCAACCTGAAACCCTGCTCTCAAAACCTGTTGTAGCACTTGTGCTGTCGCGCTCTCAGCAGACATAACAGCAAAACTCGGCCAGAGTATCGGAACCCGGATATCGGTCTGGCATGAGCTCCGATTCGGATGAGGAAGCCTCGACAGCCAATCATCTGCAAAGTACGCGACATCGCCGTCGGTACCATCCATTTTGCATGTGAAATTATTTGGAATTGACTCATCCTGAGGCACGCAGCCATAGTAGAGAGTGAGGTTTCGAACAGTTTGAACATAAGCAAAACGGTCGTAGTCCAGAGTGGTGTTGACGAAGTTATTGGTGCATGAAGTTTCATAGAGATCGGAGCGAGCGAGTGTGATGATGTGGAAGTGACTAATGTTCAGTACCAGGAAGTGTTGTTGTTGGATTTTGATGAGAGGGTGTTTGTCTTCTTGGCAGTCGATGAGCTCGTAGCCTCCGCGACCACAGTGTTGGGGTCGATTCATACTGGCTGACCAGAAAGGGTAGGATATGTTTTTAATCAGACCGCAATCGTACGGACGGCTGCACTCTGCGAATTCGTGATGGTCATCGCAGTGAGCTGAGGGAAGGGTGCTCAAGATCATGAAGATCAAGATGGTGATGATGGGTCTTATTAGGATGGGCGATTTGATCAAGAGATGCCATTCGTACAAACTCATGGGAGAAAATAATTGGGGGAGACCGGAAGAGAGATTTAAGTTTGGTCAGTACTACTACACTGATTGAATATTGATCAGTTAATAAAGTCCATATAAAACGTTAATTATCTTGTTTTTTCATGAGATGGTCATCTTAGAACTTTCAAACAGCCACAGACTATTGACTTCTTGCACCTTACTCGATTCACAAGTTAGATCTATGTCGATCTTTTCAATTTTTTCTAACAAGTGAGTTATAGTTTTGCCATATATCATCATTTAACAGTTTAACTATTGATTAAGTTAGACAGATGAAATGACAGAAATTAATTTGTAAATCGAGTCAAATCTTGAAAGTGTAAAATCTAATTTACAAGGAAGGCGGATTTCTTAGAATTTTCTTGCATGTAAATGAGAGAGTGACAAAATAGAACAAATAAAAACTTTTCAAAGATCCTCTGATTTTTTTTCTTCAATTGTCTGATTTCCAACCCACCCCAGATGATAAGAAAAAGAAAAAAAGAAAGTTGTATGGGCTTATCAAAGTCCCAATTGGTACTATGAAAGAAAGAAGCTAAGCTTGAGAGAGATTTTAGGAAAGGAAATAATGGAAGAGAGAAAAAAGGGGTCATAGTGGGCTAGTTTCACTTCTGAGCTCCCTCACGACAAAGTAATGGTCTAATATTTTGACCACACAGATGAGATATGACTAGCATTCAAATTTAAATGTGTCCGTACAAAACGCGCCATTTACGAAGGATCGACGGAGATGCCCCGAGACAACTCGCGACAACGACAAGCATGCGGTGCGCCTTCGAAAAAGTAATGGTCTAAGACGATCCCACACTCCCTGGGACGGAGAAGAGGGTACGCCTGTAAATTCACTCTTCGATCAACACTTTTTGTCCACTTCAACATTGGCCCAGCTTCTTACCAAAAAAAAAACATTGGCCCATCTAATCTACGATAAACAGGCCCAAATCAATTCATATGTGAGACTTGCCTAAATAATGAGGCCTATCATTTCATATGTGAGACTCAATAAAAATTGGGCCTTCGGATCCAAATCATAGAATTGGTTCGGACTTTGGATCCGGATCCTCTCCTTTTTTTTTTCAATCACTTGATTTTTAGATCTATATATTGTTTGTTTTATATCTGTTTGTTTGTGTTTGACCTAACATTAACTATTGGATTTATATTACATAGTTAGAATTAAAACAAGACAAACGTTCAAAATAAATACATCCGAAGATGTTATAAAATCCTTACCATTCTTTCAATTTTTATCCCAGCTCATTCATATAGAACTAGACCCATATAGCATCAAATCATTCATTCCATGTAAGAAAGTTGAGGAAAACAATCAAGAAGAGTTGGGAATAGTATTTTCCTAATACATCACTCTCTAGGGTGGCCTATATATAAAAGCAGTACCTCCACATGTATACATATTTACATATACAAGCTAGTTTACAACATTTGAGGAACTTTAGATGCAAATAGTCAACCCTAGATCAACACCCATTAATTTCCTAAATCACCATCTGAAGAAGACTGATCCGAGATGCTACACTTGATGATATTTTCCGCTAGTGGGCTGAAAAAGGATGTGTTTATGTGCCAATTATGATCACTAGTAGTGCACTCAAAGTTGGTGTACCCCATATTCATAGATTTATCAGCAGCTGCTACATGATGCCCATTTTGGTCATGGAATGCTCTTATTATTGCCTGAGGAGGAGGGTTGGGATATTGGTCCACTACATGTTCACCTTGTGTGAGTAAAGCAGTAGTCTCATTATTCAACATTGCATCCACCTCTTCCAAGGTATTCCAGTTTGCATATGCTTCCTTCACCAAATTCTCAATATAGGTCTGCCAAAATGCCAACACAATAAATAACTAACATGGAATAATTAAGAGAGAGAGAGAGAGAGAGAGAGAGAGAGAGAGAGAGAGAGAGAGAGATTGATCTTGTACATGAACTCATACCCTATTAATGTTGCTTAGGTCCCGCATAGGAAAATTTTCTCCATTAATTACAGCCCTCAACACTTGACATATGGGATTCAAGAAAATGGCATAATGAGAGCCCCGGAAAATGTACATTTTGTTACCCATGACGCATGTTCTGGCATGTTTTACTGTTACTTCCCACATTTTTTCTGACATTCCAACGCCTACAATCTGGTAAGTTAAATGTCATTTAAACAAAAAAAAATATTAAGCATGTTCGTATGAAGATAAATTACTTATATATACTTAATTGAAAAAAGGAAAGTGCATGAATGTACAAATAGATATATACCCCTCTAAGCTTTGATCGGTCAACTACGAACAACTTCATGAAGTCTTGGACAGTGTTGATGTGCTCTGAGGCTAGCTTCTTGTGAAAAGCTCCATCCTTGCCAATCTTCTCCAGGCGCCAAACTTCATCTTCCAACATTGGTGGATGATGCTTCTTGTACACTGCACATGATCACCACAATATGGATTTAGTTAGTTGCTAGTTTTAATTAATTAGTTAAGTAATGTCATTTATATTTTGGGGAATAGGAATATTTTATGCAGGCATGTAACTCCAAAGGAGTATGAAATTTGGCCCCACCATAAAGAAAAATACGCTTCATTGTGCAATCCAGAGTTACGAGCAATCAAAGACAAATCAAATCGAACCTCTTTGGCTCTTTCGCTTTAACTTACTTGAATATTGACTTGACTTGATTAAATATTGCCATATTGGTAAAAAGGCTACAAGCTATATAAAGAAAAAGCATAAAAGGTGTTACGGATATTTTGTAACTCTTTTTTTTTTTTGGGCCAGGATATATTTTGTAACTCTATTATGTAATATTCAATTATTCATGATAAATGATAGGTACGTACGTTTCCAATACCATTGACCCGAAAAGCACTTAACCATTGACCCAAGTCGTGCCGGCCAAACGCGTAAAGGGAAGTACAATTATTGGACAAAGAAATGCTTTGGCCCCTTTTGGACCATACATATGCTGATCAAGTGATCATGAACATCGACCTCTTCATCAAAAACTACTAAGTAGCAGATGCAAAACTGTCGGCTGTTTGTTGACTCAAATAATTCACTTGTTTAATTTGTTTGACATGATGCATTGATGCATGAAAGGGAAATTCTCGTTCGATCTATTTAGATTATGCCCATAATTAATGGTTCCATTCTTGATCTCATTACTAGCTCTAAATTAAGGTGACCCATTTATTTACTTAAAAACGCAGCTAGCCTGACTCACTATGTGTGAACATGACCTCTAATTTCTCATAATTAATCATGTCACGAGACAATTAATTAAAGCAAAATTCTTCACAAGAAGATGATCAATTTAAACAGTGATGATAATTTAATTGACTACTTGTTATGGTTGACATCAATAAGCTAGCTATTAAGAGAGAAGGGTCCCAACTAAATTCACAGGTTTTTAGGGCAAATTAATAAATACTTGTGTAGGTATATATATTCTAGCTAGCTACCAAATTGGTTTATAAAACAAGGTTTACAATAATTTATATCAATACTGTAGTGCTATATGGTTGGTAAGGTACTAAGGTCGTGATAAGTTTTCTTTCCTGGGTCTGGACTCTAGCTAGTATAAAGAGTAGTAGATGTTAGCAGTAGTTGTAAGAGGAATAAATTAAACTCAACTAGTATCAACTCTGAATAAATTAATTAGGGTCAAGCTTCAAGTTTACCAGAATCAATTTGGTGGGAATCTGTGCAGTGATTTAATTTGATTAATTATTGTCATAAACTTTAAGCAGGCATCAGTTATGGGAAATAGATCGATTATCCTAATCTACCATTAATGGAAATGCCTTATCATCGATCATCATGAACATTATGTTGTACCAAAAGGTGAAATTATGAATCCATATGACACAAGTAGGAAGATATATGCATGTTCAAGTGACATGGGAATTAATTAAAGTAATAAATGGATCCCAAGTTGAACTTATATGTAAGAAAGAAAAAAAAAGGCATGAAGATATATAGAGTATACATACATTCTCCGCGATGATCTTTAACAACGAAAGCTTGAGTCATGGCTTCCCGGATCCTTAAACCCTGATAACCAGTGGCCGGAGCCACCCTTACACCCAACCTAAACTTTCGGCTCCGAATCCAGCTGGAATTGTCGGTGAACTCGATATCTCCAATGGTGGCAAACCCATCTCTCAAGGTGACATTCACATCTCCAGTGAGCAAAGGTCGCTTCCCAGTTCGCTCCCTCAAGATGTTGTTCTCAAATTCTTGACTCGTCCAATTGTGGTCTGGCCTAGGGAAGTCGCCATCAAGAACAACGATTTCTATTTTGATCGGAACCATTTGGTGATGTTGACCATGACTACTACTCTTGTCGACGAGGAGGATTTGAAGTGGGTTGCTATCTTGGTCTGTTATCTTGCTTGCAGTGAAGATTGGGAGGGAGAGGTTCTTCCCAAAAACTAGTTCTAGGGTTGCTGCAGGTTCCAGTGCTGCTTGGATTCTCAGTGATGGTGAGCTTGTCAAGGACCGTGATGAGTAGGATCGTCTTAGAACGTTGTCCACCTCTTCACTCACCTGATCAAATTAAGGATCGATGCTTTTAATTAGATAATAATTAGTTAAATTAATTAATTAAGCAGGATTTGCAAGAGCATAAACTAATTATACATATATAGATAATAGATTCATCAACGTACCACTCTTCGAAGCAAAGGCTCCAAGGATGAGAAAAGGTTTTGCATGGAGTTCACCAGAACCACTTCTCCAATCACACTGCATGTCAATTAAGAAATATATAGTCCCTAATTAAGTAGTTAAAATCAAGCATATATGCAGTAGTAAATATTCATAGATGGAGTCACGATAGACATACGAAGCGAAAGAAGGTCTAGGTCTCTTCCGTTTGTCAGTTGGCTGATCTTGGTCGGATTCGGCATCATTAAAAAACCGTTTGGCGGCCATTTTAATTGCTGAAAAATATTGATTCCCTGCAGAGATCGAGAGATTGGAGAGAGAGAGAGAGAGAGGTTGAGGATATGAATGAGGAGGGTTTAGGAATGAGAGATCGATGGCGTGGCTTTATGTACGTAATTAGTAATATAATAAAAAATGAAAGAAGTTTCTTGGAATGGCAAAGGAAACAGCTAGGTAAGGAGAGAAACCAAGTGACCAAGGAGCACATGACGAACCACTCTTGACGTCAACCTCATTAATTATAAATTAAATTCATTTGCTTCAAAAATAAATTGAAAACCCAGTTCAAGTACTAGTACTTCACTCCATCCATCTGTCTCTCTTAATTTGGTCATATACGGTTGAGATCGATGCATCTATCGTTATCAAACCTACTATATATCAACCATTAGATCTATTTTGTATGAGTAGGACGTGTATATGCTGACCAACAATAAATAAAAACAGACCAATTTTGTATGTATATGGAAATGCTGACTCGACGTGTATATGTTACTTTGGTCAATAACTGCATTTCTCAGAAGCATGTAGGAGTAGGACCCTTAAACGGTGGGTCCAAACTCACCAACTCAATCATTTTAAACACGAACTAGCTAGCTAGTTCTAAGTACTACATGCTCCATTTTATGCCAGTTAAGGGAATAATTAGGGAGATTAATTAATTCTGTTTAGTAGGTGGGGACGTGGGGTGGGGTAAATTTCAGACGAGTTTTGGAAGTAAAATGACCCATATTGTGTAATATAGTGATCGATCACTTTTTGATTTCAGAGCATATATGTTAAACTTTTTCAATCATTTATTTTTTAATTTCTATTCCTTGTTAAAAATTTATCTAATTTGAATACACCTGTCGTATATATTGTAATAGTTCATCAGAATTTAGAAACAAAAGGTAGATTTTTTTTTTTTTTTTTTGAGAAGATAATAGAGGTGGAATTAATTGAACAAAATTTAGATATGAGCATTACAGTAGTCCATTGGCTATAGTTGGGTCAACTAAATTCTTTTGAAGCTTGGCAGCAGTTTCGCAAGCAAACTGGGCCCAGTGGCCAGTGGGTCACTCTGACTCTCTCCCTGTTTCCCACTAGACATAAAGTTATAACTTATAAGCCATAAGTCATAACTCAGCAAATCCCAAGCGCACTGCTAATCCGAAAACCCCAATAAAGTTCGCAGAACCAACCGCACTAATTCCTCTGGGCACTCTACATGTTTGACGTCTGAATATTCTTTTTTTCGGCCACTGACGTGAGACGTCTGAATATTCAACAAGTTTCAATTCATAATTAACATATTATTTGGGCTTCTCCTAATTAAATGTAAAAATGGGCCAGCTCAACCCAAATTCAAAACTTTTGAGTCCAGGGCTTGGGCCTGACAGAAACTATCGAGTTTTAAGAGGAGAGAGGATGGGCCCAGTCCCTAGCCCAATACAAATTATGGTTCAGGTTTCGTTAAGAAGAGGATGGTGCATAATGAAATGGGGACATCCGGACATGGATGAAACTTGAGTCATGTACGTACAAGAAGAGGAAGGTACAAATATCAAATTTTATCACATTTATTGGGGGTTAAATCAACTTATACACCTCCCATTACCCCGACAATAAATTAACAAACAATTTCTTTCTACCATGAACAGTTTGAACCCACCACTTTATTAAATGCATGCAACACACTTCTTGTACAGGGAAGCTACAAAATTGTATACAAACTCCACAATAGATATGGTGGTGACATTTTGGTAAGAATACACAGTGAGTGATGTGTATATTCCATTTTGGCCTAACCCATATTGAGGGCTTTCTTGATATCCTAGTCCCAGCAATGGTCTTTCTTTTTAGAGGAATGCCTAATTTGACTACTTTGGAGATATCGTTATATTCAGAAGCTAATGCAAGTAAAAGTCTTCTCTCTCTCTCTCTCTCTCTCTCTCTCTTTCTCTCTCTCTCTCTCTCTCTCTCTCTCTCATTTGTCATTTCTATGATCAGGGTTAATGAAATACCCTATTGTCCTGTCCTTTCTTTATACTTGGCAAATTATTGATTTCTTGTTATTTATTGTAATTTTCAATTGATTTGCTCGTTGTATTGTTGCCTTTCTAGGATTGTTCTGGTTTTGATATGGCATACTGGAAATCGCAAAACCTTGCTTTTATTCATAAGCTTGAGGAGGTGAGCATATGTTTGCCAAGTGGATCTAACGCAGTTGAGTTTGCAAGGTACATCCTTGAGCATGCTGAGAATTTGAAGAGAATGAGGATTGATTATTCACCCTGGGAGTCTAATTTTATAAGGGAAGTAAAAAAAAGCAAGAGCATTTCCAATGCCATAGTTGTGTTTGACGATTCAAAATATAAGGCATATGGTTTAAATTACTAGTGTATTGTTTCTAGTTGGGTTCTGAACAATCCCAGGGTGTATTGTTACTAGTGTAAAGCAAGAGCATATCTATGATTGTAAGTTAGTGTATTGTTTCTAGTTGGGTTCTGAACAACTACTTGGTCACTCGGTACTCTTTCTCACACGCTGGTAATTGTTGTACCTAGTTCCTTCATATAGTTGGGTAATTGAAATATTCCATTCTCTTGTCTATGAATCTGTATTTACATCTTTTGCCCACCACTTCACTTAGAATGGATGATTTCCAGACGCATGCACCTTTGAACACTCCCACTTCCACAATGATGACAAGAACTCACATACTTTGGCAGTGTTATTTCTAAGGCTTTTTATAAGATGGATGCAGAATAAAATTACTGTGTTCTTGACATTTTCATAGATTCATACAAGTATAGAATCAATGCAAAAGAACAATATTGATCCCCACCCCCAAAAAAAAAAAAACCGAAAAAACAGGGTAAAACCAATAATGCATTTTTCTGTAGGAAAACGTATATTGATATCAGTTTTTTAAACCTCATTTCAGAGCATGCTAAACCTTTCCAATCATTCGTTTTTCAAATTCAATTCCTTCTTGTGACACACTAATTCCTCTTTACACTCTACATTAAATGTAAAATGGGCCCGGTACCTGGCCCAATGCATATTGAGGCTTCGTTAAAAAGAGGATGGTACAATATAGCATGATGAAATTTTGAGTCACATCCTTAATAATATCACATTTATCTGGAATTCTGGACAAATCAACTTATACACCCTCCAATTAACAAACAATTTCTTTCTATCTTGACCAGTTGACCCTAATAATGTGCTTGGGTATTAAAGGTAAAAACAAAAAATTCAAAACCGATAATAAAAATCAGCCATAAACTTGATGAATTAGTTTACAGAGAAATGAATGGTCAACAAAATCAATCTTACTTTTAATAAAAATCAATTGAATTTCATGAGCTTTGGAGCAAACCTCAAGAGCCTATCCAAAGTGTTAGGCAAGAACTTCCTTGCAAACAAATGACACACATTGGTGCTCTTCCCATTGTACTCACACTTGGTCTCATGTCTCATCTTGTTCAAGAACTCAATGGTCACATCGGTTCTCTGAAACCTTGAGGGGTGGGGCCCACCCCTCGACCAGTCAACCCAAGTCAAAGTCCTGTTCGAATTCTTCTTCCAAAATCGGATGCTAACAAGAGTGGGCAAGTAGTGCTCATCGGAATAACATGAGGGTGTGCAGTACTTGATAAAAACTGGGAAGTACTTTGTGTCCGAAACCACTTCCAAAGCAATCTCACGGTCCACCTCGAACCACTGTGAGCCTTTGCGCCATTGTTGGAGCTTAATTTGTGGGCTCATTTTGGACTTGTATCGTTCTCGGCCCACTGGGCCTGGCAAGTCATAGGCCTCAACAAATGTTTTGGTGCTACCCATGAGATGGTCATAGATGACTTTGAAGTTGTGGAGTGGTATGCACGACTCTGAGAGCAGAACAAAACGTTGGTTGGAGAAGTCAAGTAAGGCATTGGCTAACAGCCGCCGTTCTGCTTCCACCATGTTAGGCTCACCCCATGTCACATTCTGCACCATTCAGCAAATTCAATTATAATTCAACAATATAACATGTCAGAGATCGACAATCTCTGAATCATATTATATATAGGACAAAAGAATAGCATAGTAATATACTATGCTTGTTGAGAGGACCAAGCCATGTATGAGCTTGAAATTAAATGCCTTAACATGGTTTTGGATCAATTGGCTGGCTTTCTCTCAAACAGGAGTATGATCTGTCACATTTTGCTATATCCCTACTTTTTGTTACTTCTTTACTACTTAAAGAAATAAATAAAGTGCACTTTTGCTTCCTTTCTTGGCTTCGATAATTGATACATGGCATGGCACATGCATGAGACAGACAGCAGTAAGACAGGAATGTAGAAAGGTGATGATGAAGAGAATTTTCTTCTAGTAACAAAAAGAGTAGAATCCAAGCAATGCATGAACAGTTTCAAACTAACACTATATTAAATGCATGCAACACAATTCTTGTACAGTATGATAATTCTGGCATGTAAAATTGTACACGGACGCTTAAAATGGTATACAGACTCAACAATAAAGATGGTGGTGACATTTTGGTTAGAATAAACAATGTTTGATTTGATTCCCTTTTGACTTAATTAACCCTTAATGATAATATTATGAAACTCATTTGATCATGTGGGAGAGTTGAGAAAAATTAATAGGAACATATATGGTCCTAAAAAAATAAAATTAGTAGAGTATAGCATTGTGAAATTAATATTTTTTAATTAAATGTCAATTTAAGACTAAGAGTTGTTCATGTTGCAAATGTGTATTTAAGAAAACTTCTAGGCACTATCTGTTTATTTTGGATCGAGAAGGGCATGGCATGTGTAAATTTTAGTGTTCCAGCATTACTATTGAGCAAAAGAATTTTATTAAAGATTTTGACCTTAAAAAATAAACAATCCCCAGCAATAATTTTATAAATGAGACGTGTAGGACCCAAAAATTGATTTGCTTGTTCATGCATTTGACTCTTTCAACATTTTCTTAACAAAACTAAGTATCTACATAAAGCTCATCACGACTTCATAATTTGTCTAGTTGTGCCCTATATGAATTCGTCAAAATCTCAGAGGCCCAATTTATATAGACAGGTTTTTCTAGGCCATGTTCTTCTGTCCAACCATTTCTGGACATGTACTAGTGAACACTTAGCAATCAACCATAAGACTATATGGAAAAGGTCTGCTTAATTAATTAGATTCCTCAATATATATAAATGAAAGTGAATCAAGTTCTGAAGTTAATGCACTGTGCCAACCTATATATAATGTTATAATAGTACTCTAATTACCTTGTATATATAGAGAAAGAATGTCAAAGGTTAATATATAATTTAATATTAATTATAATATTTGAGTTCCTTAAAAGATTAATGTAAAATGGTTTTGAAGAAAAGCTTATGTAAGGAAGAGTATGTTGCTTTTTATGGACAAACCTGGCATAATACAGAGATCACAGAGAATCAGAGATGCAGGCTAATAAAAAATGACAATTGGGTCGTTGAAGGCTAATTGTACAGCATTTATATAATGCAATAACACATTAAGCCAATAATGTCTATATTAAACAAGGGCATGAAATTCTCCACCGTATGAGGCGTACGTATTATGAGGCAATTGTATATGCCTGATGCCTCTTCAGCCTCGTCTATAATCTACATATGCATTTGACATCAACATCAAGCAAAATCAAAGTGTGAATGAATGATTACTTAATGTGAAAAAAAAGGGGAACTATTTTTTCTTTCTTCTTTTCAAATATAGAAAATGGACTAAGAATCAAAATAGTTGTGAAGCAAGTTCACTGAAAAGTTTTTTTTTTTTTTTTTAAAGGACTGTGTTGTTCAAATATAATTGGTGAGAAAAGTTAAAAACAGAGCAAATTAAGGCTACTAGTAACAAAAAATTAATGAACCATACATAACGCATTCCACTCCTTACCATCAGTTAACCAGAACCCACAAACGTTGGCTTTTGGGAAATAATTACAAAATTTAATTGATTTAATTAAGTATTTTATTAAAGACAAAATGCTACATTCACGTAAAGGCATGATGCTTGCCTGCTTGGTACTAATTTATATCAAATTAAAAAAAATAATTAACAGTAGTACTAGATGTAGAAGTAGCAGTACTAATTGATTAGACTAATGAATCAACATGAATGTTTAATGAAAAGGAAAGAAGAAAAATGAAATTGTGATATGAAATTGGACAATGGACTGACCTTACTTGGGACCCTTCTGCCAAAAAAGACAGAGTCTTGAGGCACTGTTTCATTGGAAGAAGGATTGGCATGGACATAGATAGAGTACAGTCCTTGATGGCCTTTGAAGAACAAGTCCCAGAGAGGAGCCAGAGTGAGAGACCCTCTTGTCAAAAACATGAATGCCACTTTTGGGGTCTGCTTGAAAGGCAAGCCACGCCTTCGAGGTACCATTGAAGCTCTCCACAGCAACTCTTGGTCGTCCATGTCGTGCAGAACATTAGGCGCCTTTGTGTATTCTCTTAACCCAATTGGCGGCGGCGGTGGTGGGACAGATGTGACTGATTTGGTTTGATTTGGAGTTACGATGATGGGTGGTGGCGGCGGCGGAAGCAGAGATGGTGGTGATGATGGTGATTTTGAAAGAGAAGAAATGTTGTTGATGATATTGGTTCTTGTGGTATATGTTAATTGGAAGGGGAAGTCTTTGAGGTAGAAACTGAAGGTGATGCCAAGGGCTAAACCAGAAGCAAAGATGAGGAAATTGGAGATGATGTTGTGGAGGTGCATTTGGGCATTCAGGAAAGGTGGTATGTGCTGCTGTTGCTGTTTATTCTTCATGGTTTTGAATTTGGAGGAGGGGAGGGTAGGCAGAAAGAGAAGAGAAGCTGATTGGTTTGGAATGTGTGAATGAATGGTTTTTAGAGAGACATTGAATTGCAAAGCTTCTAACAACTATTGGGCTGCTCTCTCCTTCCCTTATAACATTCTTAAATTGATCTCATCTCACCAGTAGTAGTGTTTTTATTTTATATTTTTGTAAACATGAAAGGTCATGGAACATTAAATTAACCAAATCTGAATGTATTAAATGTGTCATGAGTTGGGCTGTGGTATACTGGTATTAGTCAAGCTGTATGCGAATATGGATCCCATGAATCATGTGTGTAATAACGATCCATTAGGAAACTAAAATCTGGTCGATTAAGAAAGAGTTTTAAATGCTATTACTTTTGAAATTTTGGTGGAATTTACCAGATATTTTGTAATTCCCCGGACTGACAAACACGGTTTCCAAGTTTACCATTTGGGACACCTTCAAATCTTCAATCAAGTGAATCAATATAGGCACTGTTAAAGCTTTCTAACTTTGTTTCTTTCAAATTAATTCCCGATAATTTTGGTATTGTTCCCCACTAAAATAATTAATAAATAAATAATCCATTAAAACAAGAAGAAAAATGTCTTATATTTTATGAATTTAGAGTAATGTTGTTGAGACTTTTTCAACTGACCATATAAGGTGTCAATTAATCTGTGTACATGCAATCTCCATCAACACTGTAATCGAAATTAACAAATCAACTCACATCTCATATGTTCAGGTCTCAACAACATTACTCTTTATTAAAACAAGAGAGAATGTGACTCAAATTAAATATATATGAAAAATAATTCACTAGACATCATGGGGCTAGCTTGGCAAAGGCAACGTAAATAAAACCCATTGGGCCACACCGCACACTTATACAGGTAAGGTTGGAATTGGACGTTGTAACTAAATGGGTTTATTCTTATTTTAAAAGTAGAAATTGACCCAGTCCCAAATAACGTATGGCTTCACTCAAGCCCAAGGGTCGTGCTTGACAGCTTGAGTTGCCACAAGTTGAACACTAGTTGGGCTGCCCATACACTAATAATCACCAGGCAGTCACCACACACGGCAACCATAATAATACAATATAAAACCACAATTTTGCTAAATTAATCATGGTTACCAAATTTGTTTATCAAATATGAGTCGATACATGTTAATATCTTATTAAAAGTAAATAAAATTCAAAATGAATCTATATTCGATTAAATAAAACAGTCACATTATTGGATGAACAAATTTATCATATTGGTATAAGATTATATTAAGAAATGGAACCTAGCAACATGGGTGCAATTTGCAACAGGGGTCGCAGAGTCTCTGGCAGGAACTTCCTAGCAAATAAAAAGCACATAGAAGTGGTTGTATTACCATATTCACAAGTGCCATTAGTACCAAACCTTATTTGATTCAAAAACTCTTCTGAAACAGTCCTCCACCCAAATTTTCCAGGGTGCGGTCCACTCTTGGACCAATCAACCCAAGTAATGCTCCTATTTGAGTTGTCCTCGGGGCCAAGTATGTTCACCAAAGTAGGGATGTAATGCTCATCCATGTAACAAGGAGGACCGCAATGCTCTTTGAAAATGGGGTAGTACTTGTTGTCTGATACAATCTCAATTGCAACCCTGCGACTCACCTCAAACCATTGGGACCCTTTGCGCCAATCTGATATGTTAATTGTGGGTCCCATTTGGGGGTTGTATCTGCCACGACCAACCTTCCTTGGGTCATCATATGAACCCACAAAGCTCTCATTGGCATTCATGAGGTAGCTGTATATTGTGGTGAAGTTGAATAGTGGGATGCAAGTCTCAGACAGTAACACAAATCTCTCATTAGAGAAGTCAAGGAGGGCACTTGCTAGTAGGCGTCTCTCACCATCAATCATTGTTGGTTTTCCCCATTCAACTGCCTGCAATAATAAGGTGAAAAAAAGGTTAGATAAATTGGAAAAACAAAGATCATGCACAAAATAATTCATCCCTTCAATTAATGGAAGAAATATTCGGTCAACTTTTAAGTGTCTAGACGCAATTTTCTGTCATGCGTCCAAAAGCTCATTACAAGCATTTGAACACTCGATGTCACAGTTGATTAGTGACACACCCAAAATTAAATTAAATTAAGATGAGTGTATAAATGAAAAACAATTACACGAGAAAAAATATGTGGGCTTAGACAAATATTACAAGACTGAAATCATAAAAAATCAGAGTATACGTGAGAATTAAACCCACCTTGGATGGAATTGTTCTACCATAGAATACAGAATCTTCAAGCCATGAATCTACATAGGAAGGATGAGGGTGAACATATATGGTATAAAGTCCTTCATGGCCTTTAAAGAACATTTCCCATAGTGGTGCCAAAGGTATGGGTCCCTTTGTCAAGAACATGAAAGCAACTTTAGGCACATGGTTATATGGGAATTCTCTAATCCTTGGAATAAATGATGCCCTCCAAAACAACTCATGATCATCATCCATGTTGTGCACGAGAAGTGCCCCAATATCATCTGATGTAACATTACCGGAGTCTGGTAACGGGAGAGATGGTGGTGATGCTGGTTGTGGCAGCAACGGTGATGTTGATGTTGGTGGTGACAAGGGTGAAGAAGAGAATGCACTTAAAGTGGTTTGAAGTTTGAATGAGATGGTTTTGCAGTATAAACTGAGTACGACTCCAAGGGACAAACCAATAACAAAAAACCCAAGATGATAGGCATGGCTTAACTGTAGATAGGAACCCAAGAGCTTTGGAATTGGTTGAGATTTTCGGTGTTCAATGCCCATTTTTGGTTGAGATCGAGCAATAAAGGAGGTGTGAAGAGGTTAAGCTTAAGCAGAATAAGACCTTAGCTAGCTAGGTACTTAATCAACCTATAACGTACATTAACCAAACCTGGCACGCTTAATGCGAAAGTTAAGATGCCATGCATGTGTTTTGGTCCGACTTAGGGTTTCTCAAGTCGTTGACAATCGACACCTGTGATCTAGCACTCTACTTGAACTAGACCTTAAAGGATTGACATTTTATGCCCACTCTTCTACCACTTTGCGGGTCCATGTGTAAATTTGAGATGCTACTTTGACTACAAGTTGTTGTAAATAAATTGGTAAACGTGACAAGTACGTTTAATTACTAAACAAATGTCACCAAGTTGGTATGAGCTAGCTCCTAGTCCTAGGTTTGGGACCACAATGATGGAAAAAAATAAGCATTAACAATGATTCCATGTTCTTTCTTGGATAGATGAAGTACACTCTACACCTTAGGCATAATTGTTCAACCTTCAAAATTGAATTTTGAAGAAGAAAAAAGAGGTTGATACATACGAAATACAAGTGCCTTTAGAAGAATATCAAAAGCCAAGTTCATAGTAGAAACCAAACCCAAAGGGTCATTCCTCTGGGAAGCATACTCTTGTTAGGCAACCCTACAACTAAGGCCAATCTAATCACTAGATGGCTTAGTGGGTTCGGGTACAAAACGATTAGAATGGCCTTAGTTGTATTGTGTCTACCATCTAGTGAATATGATTGGGTTTCTGACCACGGCTGTTAATGTCTTGGACCAAAGACTCAAACAGCAGTCCCGAACACATAATAGAGAAGATAAAGAATGACTAGAAAAAAAAAAAAAAAAAATCAGAACATCCATCTATAGATTTCCTCAAATTGTATACAACGTTGGTTTCCACTAAGAAAGTCATCTCAGACTAAGTAATAGATCTCTAACATAACAGCTGCCTATCCCCCAAAGAACAAAAAAAAAAAAAAAAACAGCTGCCTAATCTTCAGCAACTCTCCTCCCCAACGGGCCATGGAATTTTTTGCACCTTAACTGATGAGTTTCCAGGTATGTGAAAGCCCTTGCAATTTTTTGCACCTTGGTAGAGATTATTACTTAGTCTCAGCAATCTATTTTCTTTTCTTCTCCTTCATTTTCACCAGCTGATAGTGTTATACAAATTGCAGCTGTCTCTACAAAATGCTATACATGATGCAGGAGGTTCTACTTGTTCATCACCTTGATGTCCTTGAAGGTCATTGACTTCATTTACATGCTCTTCACCTTCTCTCCCAAATGCCCATTCTGATAAGACTTTAATCAAGAAATTCAGTTGGCTGATTTTCAAAAGCAGTACAAATAAATGCACCTAGATCTTTCTTTAACAGGGAAGCTTCTTTCTTAGCTTCACGGTACTCCTTAAGAGCAAGACAATATGAACAGAAGGGGCAGTGAAAGTTACCCTTCTCATAAGAAATGAATTCGGAACCCAGGCAGTTTTCATGAAAAACCAAAGGGCAATCACTGGTAGTACAAATCAACAACTGGCCACCTTCATTACACTTAATACAAAGATTTTGCTCTGTCCAATTAGTTGTAGCTGATGAATCACCATTTAATGTACATTGAGAGCTCAAGAAATCATGCTTCTTCATGGCAACATCAGTTTTCTCATTACAGAACCCGTTACTATCACTTGACTCAGAATGACAATCCATGAGCTCTTCGACTACATCAGCAATGGTCTTCTGTTGGGATCCGTCTGCAGATGCAGGAGGTGCTACTTTACTATGAGAATTAAGCTCACTGTTACAATCAGAATCTTTAGTAGAAACCTTATGTTGTGTTTCACCTGGAGGAGCAGAACCTGATGTTGTTGGTTCAGGACGATGCTCACTATCATATTTGCCTTCATCAACAATGCGCTTCTGTTGGGGTCCATCTGCTGATGCAGGATGCAGTACTTTACTATTAGAATCATTCACATTGTTACCATCAGATTCTTTAGCAGGAACCTTATGCTGGGTTTCATCTGGATGAGCAACACCTGATGTTCTTGGTTCAGCATGAAGCTCACTATCACCTTTGGCTTCATCACCACAAGGATTTTCTAACTGATTCTTATGGACTGCATTGTCATAATGACCATCCTCTAAGACCCTGCTTTCCTCCATCACTCCCATCTGATTTTCTGCCAAGTCAGATCTTTCACTCTCAGAAACCGGAATATCTCTTTCAGATGAATCTTCCAACAGTTCTCTTCCAGGTAAAGGAATTTGTTTCTGTTCTACAGACTGTAACACATAAGAGGCGTCCCATTTCATCTTCTTGGCATTTACATGCGAATCATCAGAATCACTTATATTTGCATCCATGTTTTCATGTTCTCCAGCCTCCATTTTTTCGGTATCCACAGCAATCCTATCTCTCTTGGCAGGCAATACATTTGAATCCATCTTTGGAGCATTAGAGCAGCTCCCATTGGGCCTCCCATTATTATCACCCACAGGAACTCTATCAGTACCACCGTCCCTAACAGATGTTAATCCGCTCTTTCCTATCAAGAAATCAGCATATGGATGGGTACCATCCAGAATGGAATCTTTAAGCTGCTTTAAAGCACATTTAGGCATAGAAGCTCTTTTGTGCATAATAAAGGGTTCAATATCCCACTTCATCAATCCCACTCCGCCCATTCTCAAATCAGATTCTAGGGTCTGTCAACAGAAATATTCGAACTTTAATGCTTAACACTTCACATATTTCTAACTCTAAGAATCATATAAACATAAATTACTATAATATAAAGCCAAAAATGGGGTGGATTTTGAATTTTACCTCATTCATAATGCGTTGGAGAACATCTTCGCAACGTTCAGAGAAATCGAAGCGGACTTTTGAATGGTGGGCAGAAGGAAGAGGAACATCACCGGCGATCCCATCAAATAAATCCTCCAAACATCTCAAAGCGACCCTTTCCTTTACATTCTTCTCCAAATCATTGGGCAAGTCTGGAGCCATCTCAATCAAATCACGTAAAAGAGAAACCTCAACTTCTTTAAAGCCGGCCAGAGCTTCGATAACCCAACCGCAAGCAATGGCTGCATCTTTTGCAGTCATCTCGTCCATGGCAAACCCTTGGCTTGCACAGTTACACAGAAGAACAGGAGTAAAGTAAGATTTTTTTTTTTTGGTCGAAAAAGTTAGATACTTTTTGTATGAGAACTTGTTGTGGATTCGAAGAGTGATGGCTTCTTTATACTTCGGTTAGTTTTAGGTGGTATTCAGACCACCAAATGTGCTGAGTTGACCATCCCTTTAAATTTTTACCTATTTTTGCCCATTTTGTCCCTGCATAAAAAAAAATTCACCCCTCCAATTTTGGCCGGCCACCACTCCCAGCCCTCCCCGCCGCCGGCGCGACCCACCCAGCCCTCCCCGCTGCCTGCGCGACCTGCGCGACCCGCCCAGCCCTCCCCGCCGCCCGATCTCCCTTCTCTCTCTCTCTTCCCTTTCTCTGCCATCTTCTCTCTCTCCCCTCTGTCTGCCTTCCTCCCTCACCGGACCAGCATGGGTGGCCGGCGCGACTCCCGATCTGGAGGTCTATGGGGTCGCGCCGGCCACCCATGGTGGTCCGGTGAGGGAGGAAGGCAGACAGAGGGGAGAGAGAGAAGATGGCAGAGAGAGGGAAGAGAGAGAGAGAAGGGAGATCGGGCGGCGGGGAGGGCTGGGTGGGTCGTGCCGGCGGCAGGGAGGGCTGGGAGTGGTGGCCAGCCAAAATTGGAGGGGTGAGTTTTTTTTTTATGCAGGGGCAAAATGGGCAAAAATGGGTAAAAATTTAAGAGGGTGGTCAACTCAACACATTTGAGTGGTCTGAATAGCCCCCCTTTAGTTTTATTCGGAATATACAAACACTGTGTGGGCCATAGGCCAGGTCTTATGTGTTTGTGGGCTAGAAGCAGTGGGCCGGCCCAAGTTAGTACTTTTTGTTGGGACTTTTTTATTTGGTAAAAACTTTTTGTTGGGACTTTAGCAACCCATGTAATCCAAAAAATAAGGAGAAATAAGAGATGGTGGAATAGGAGGTAAATTAGTAGGGTACTTTAATTAGAAGTCTTTTAAGAAAGAAAGTTAAGTCAAACTCCAACCGGTCTAAAACTTAAATAGAAATCCAAACTGTCTACCGAGCGCTCGGCATCGCATCTATAAGCAAAAAAGAAAGATGCATCTACATGCACTGAGGGCTTAGTAGTGTATTATTTCTATTCTATGTCCGCATACATGGATATATTAGACTGGAACCTAATTTTTATTTGTCTGGGTATCTAGTTAAAAATGTTTCAAAAACTGAATTTACGAGTAATTTATTAAAATTAGTAATATGAAAATGTGTCCACTAATGTCTCCCTATAATATTTTAAAGGGAACCTATCTTGTTAGGAATTGTTCACCACAAGTAACGTGGGATGTGAGTGCCCACGTTCCTTATGTATTTGAATTCCGAACCAGAGAAAACCTCATCATATTAGACAGAGAGAGAAGCAAATAGATGTTGGAGAATATTGAAAGCCAACAAGATGAAACACCATATGGGGCTTAGGAGTTAGTGTCGGTTTAGCAGAGGCACAACGCGAAGACAGGTTAAAACACGAAGACGAGTTAAAAGTTCATTGTCATTCAGCTACAAATACCATAGTAAAGACCCAGATTTATAACTCTTAAATCATACCTTCAATCTCAAATTGCTTAATACTCAAAACATAATTAGAAAGAAATTCAAGAATTGAGTACTTAAATAATGGGAGGAACACTTTCATAGACAACCTCAAACCTCACAATTTTATAGCTTCAATTTCTCGCTTTGTTTTTGCAGCCACAAACCATGATGAAAAAGAACAGAACAAAATGTATAACATCTACAGAAAGAACTAAGCTTAGCAATCAAAATGTATGCCCAGCAAGTTTTGTAACAGATGATGACAAATAAACAAATCCAAACCTTCTAACACTATAAAAGAAAATCTGGAATGACTGGTGTTTGTGAAACCACACTTAAGGGCACCTCTGCTCGTTGTCGAGCTTTGTACCTACCACTATGGCTACTTTTTTGCTTCCCTTTCTGACCATTTTCTTCTCTATCATCTTCATTCTTCCCAGGGCTTCTGTGTCTTCGCCCTTTGCCATGAGTACGGTGTTTGCTTTTTCGTAAACTTGGGTTTCCTTGGTCTTGTTTTTCAACACCACCCAAATTTTCTTTAGATTCATTGGTAGAATCAACACTTAGTTTCTCCTTCCCTTTTCTCTTAGTTGATGACTTTGTAGATACTTTACTTTGAGATGAAGTGGGTTTGGTGTCACTGCCTAAGAGAACATCTCGAACAGTACCAGACAGCAAATCTTCCTTTGGATGAGGGCTGGCTGCAATAGGTACTTGATCTCCATCTAATTTCACCACCATAGGCCTAGGCTTTGCATGGTTTGGCTTTTTCTTTGGAACAAGTAATTGCTCTGTAAGCTTAACTAGATCTTCATCTTCAACACTAGGATTAGCCTGTAACTGAAGGTCATTGGCAGGTGGATAATCACCGTCTTTCTTCTCTGAAGGAAGATAATATAACCCATGCTGCTTACGGTGTTCCGCAAGCAGAGATGTGGATTCAATTGATGGTTCTGGCTCTTCTTTGTTCTGAAGGATAGGGATAGAAAAACCAGTCCTATCCTCATAATGAGCACTTCCAAGAGAAAATGAATTTAATGAAGGTAGTTGAAAGGCACCACAGATTGTTTCCAAGTCTTCAAGATTCTCCATAAGAACTAACCCATCTGGTACTGGAACTCTTTCTTGAGCACTGACTGAGACAGGACCTAGATCATTTGAAAAGGCATCATACATCAATTTGATGATTTTGGATGCTTCTGCTTCTCCTCTTTCCAAACTTTCTTCCTTCTGAACTGTAAAATCAGGAATTTCTCGCTTAATCAACTCAATGAAACAAAGTATATTTCGTGCTCTCTCTAGTATTTCTACATCAAAGCTTCCTGTTAGTGGAACCACAGCCGATTCAACTCGATTTAAAAGGTTTATGATAGATTCATGAGTGAAACTGTCCTTAAATGAAGCAGATGCAGATGCCTGCCCATGGGTAGAAGTTTCCTCCTCACCATATTCTACAGAAAGGCCTTCAAATGATTGATTTAAAACCCTTGGGTTGAATCCTTCATCCTGTTTGCAATGCACAGGAGTATCACAAGATGCCAAATCAGAACTCTCTGAGGTATCCCGTTCAGAGACCAATCCTTGAACATCTGGCACCAATTTATCACAACATAAGGAGGAAGCAGCACTTCCCCTCTGCCAAAGGTATGAATTTAGACAAAAGATTAAAACTTTGAAAGCAGACTGCACATAAACTGCTCTTATCAATGGTGGCAAAAGAGCTGTACGAGGCTGTAATAGTGCCTCCATGAGTTCAAATGGGTTTATCGAGAACTCAACATATTCCCCTGACAACCAAGCAGCAGCTGACAATATCCTGTGTAAGAAAGGATTACCAAGTAATGCAGGATCAATCAGCAGATCGCGACTGACCCGAACAAGCTCTGGTCTAACATCCTTAACCCTAACACCAATATCAACAAGCTGCTTTTCAATTTCTTCCCCTTTCTGGCAATGCAGGATCCTCGACATTTCTCCCAGAAGTGCTACATACCAATCAAAGTCGATAATAATCTCATATACATTTCTACAGCACGTCGATAAAATGGAACCCAGGATCTCATTGCAAAACTCCGGGTCAGATTTAAGGGCATAATTGACCAAAACTCTGGAAATTTCAGCCACATTACTCTCAGACACCATTGCCATAACGAGACGCAAAGACTCCAGCTTAATATTTGGATCCACATCGCTCAAAGACTTAATCACAACCTCCTTATTCTCCAACACTGCCCACAAGTGCTTTGTTGAAACAATTGAAAGCGCTTGCAATCCGAGATACTTAAGATTCGGATCATCATCAACCAACATTTCCCGAATCTTCACAACGACAAGCTTCACTGCAGATTCATAATCACTCAAACTGCTCACCACAGTCCTAATACACTCGAACAACAAAGATTTGGCCCCGGTCCTCCGGATATGCTCACAAATCGGCTCAACTACCCTCTTAGCCAACCTGGGCTCTAAAGGAGCCAACTTGGCAAATATCTTCAACACCTTAATCAAAACCCAATTGTTCTTGGAATCAACCAAGATCCTATAAAACTCAGGTGCCAATGGAAGATACGATCTGGGTTCTCTTAAAGCAAGCTCACAAAACACCCCAACGGCTACAGACACTACCTGCGAGTCCGAACTCTCTAAATTTTCAACCAAACGCTTAAAACAGACCCTTACAGCATCTGGGTATTTGTCAAACACCCTCAAAATCACACCGATCGCTTTCTTTCTAACAAAAACCTTACTACTAGATAGCAAGGTGAAAATCTCAGGGGTCAAATCTCTAGCAAGATCTACAGTAGCAATTCTGGAAAGGCATTCAAGTGCTAAGCTTACCTCGAGCTCGTTGGTGCTAGTGAGGTCCTTGCGGAGCTGGTTGGTGATGAGAACGAGGACGGGGGTGGAATCGTTAAAGGAGTGGGAAGCAGCGTGGTAGGCAATGATCTTGTGGGAGAAGCGAGTGGAGGAGAGGAGCTCGACGACATGGAAGGAGGCGAACGACATGTCGTAGAAGTGGAGGGAGGAGAGGTAGGTGAGTTTGTGGAGGGCGGTGGCTTTGATGTCGGGGTCGGTGGACTTGACCTCGCGGCGGATTTCGTCTAAGGCTTTGGAGAGGAAGGCGGACTCGCCGACGAGTTGGAGGCGGAGGCCTTTGATTAGGTCCTCCAGTGTGCGTTGGAAGAGGGTGTCCATGAGAGACGAGCCTGAGCTTGCCATGTATGGGTTTTGGATTGGTTTTGAAGAACCCAAATGAATGAATTCAATGAGATGAAGAAGAAGAAGAAGATGATGATGATGATGGAAAATGGTGCTTTGGGGTTAATGGGTTTGCTTGAATTTCATTGCTTTGCTCAGCAGTGAGCCCTGAATTGAGAATTGGGATCTTGGGAATTAGATTGGGATTTTTGGTAAATTGGCGCTGCCATACTCTGTACTCTGTAGTGTGAGAATGTTATGGAAAGCCAGAAAGGTCATGGGCCATGGCTTTGGGGCATCTGCCATAACTCGATCTTGTTGTACACAGTAGTTACACACTTGAATCTTGATAAATAATTAAAAAAACAAAAATCAGATCTTATTTTCAAAAAAACGACGTCGTTTTTGGAGTGGTGTTTAAAAACGCAGCGTATAAACTGTAAAACCCAGCCCCAAATTGATTTTCCCTCTAAGATTGCCCTAAACGGCTAAACCAAACCCAGCTCTCGTCTTTTATTTTTTTGGTAAGAAGCTCTCGTCTTTGGTTATATTGTATTGTTATTTGTTACACACTGCTGGTGATGGCAAAAGCTTCATTAACCAGTAGTCCTTGTGATTCCAAATGCCATTTTATTTTCCTTAGTTTTTTCAGCTTTACAATTGAATGATCAAATAAACAGGATTTTAGTAGCACCAATGTGAATAGGTGGATTTTGGTTGTGTTCATCATGGCAAAATGATATAGTGGAACATGTTTCAAGATCAAGAGGCAAGCATTTTTGACAGAAGAAAATGACTAGGAGAACATATTACTTTTCATGAGTTGTGAAGACTGAAGAGCAGATAAAAGTGGAAGAGGGCATATACTTTGATGGAATTTAGGCCATGATAGATTTGGAAGATGAATCTGTTAGCAATAGCAAATGTTATCTTATCATTGTTGGAAAATGAAAGAGATGGGAATGGTACTGGGTATAGTGGGCAGACAAACTAGTTTGTATCACCACCTTGGTGCAATCTGACTGTAAAGTAGTCCAGGTAATTGAAATTGACACCCTGTGAGCTGCAACACTGGTCATTGAGACAGATATATATAATATGAAAGAAAAAGAAATTATTTGAAATTTTAATTGATAAAATTCATTCATTCATGGCCCTAAGTGTTCAATTATTGTACAGGGAGCAAAGCATATCTAAACTGGCGGTGAAAAAGAGTTTCTGTAGAGTATAGTTTCTAAGTTTCCAACATAATGACAGTTATAATGACGATATTTCGTAGTATATATTATATATTCTTGTTCCTGCAGATTAGGTGGGGGTGATTCTTCTTTTTAAAAAAAAAAGATAACAAGAAGAAAGAAAGAAAGAAACCAATCTTTTAGCTTCTTTCTTTTTTAGATTTCATAAATAAAGTATCACTATAAACATGGGATTCTGTCTTTGCACATCAAAGTACTTTAGGTTGAGCCTAACCAATGGCAAATTGGCAACCATAGCCCAAACCAACCTACCATTTGAAAAGACCTGACCTAGTAGTTACTCACTTACTTGTGGTGGTGGAGTAAAAGGGAGAGTTTGCCTCACTTTGGGTCACATGAGTGATGAGTGGGGTTAAATCAGACTTTCACCTGCTCACACAGTGAATTAAAAAGAAGGGTCCTGTGACACAAATGGGTCACCTGAGTGGGCATTCATCCTCCATCTGCTTCCCCAAAGTATGATTCACTGTGGTTCATATAATCATATGCATTGCTTAGTCACTTGCACAAGAGAGAAAAGAGAAGAGTCCATTAAAGTGCTTGGCACGCTGAGATTTCACACACAAGATCTTAGCACAGCATACCTTGTGATCTACCAGAAAATTATCACAATCATATCACAGCAAAATATATTGCTGCCAACAAATAAAGTTGTTAGTTAACAAAATTCAGAGCACAAGTTGATGTGTACCACCATTTTATCTGATACTCATATTAACTTATTTTGTCCCTATTTTCCAACAACTAAAGGGATCTGTTTCTTCAAAATCTCTTTTCTGCAACATAAATAAACCAGATGAGATGGTGGTTATGCATAAATGGCTCAACTGAGCCATTGATTTGCTTCACAAGCTGCACTCTCTTCTGTACGATAGTTAAAGGCAATTAAGTGGGGCTAGCTACTACTTCATGGGATCATATCAAAATTGTTTTTGTAACTCCACATTAATATTTGCCCTTCCATTTCATAAAAAGCATGAACCATGCATGTTTTAACTTTAAAAGTCACTATCATAAATCATTGTGCCTACTATTGTGTGCATAGTAATCCCAAATCACAGATATCAATCATTAATTCCTTAAAAGCTTCTGCAGTAATTAAATAATTAAACCAACTAATTGTATCCATGCTTTGGATAATTAACCATTAAACATTCAAGAAGGCTGCTTCTCAATATAATTACAGCAAAGCTAGTGCAGCTGAAAAATTCCTATTCAGAATCTTCACTTTCCCCTGTTTTTGTATCTTATTATCTGCCATTGGAATCACAGGTACTTACTTTATCACACTATAGGACAAAGAATTATAAAAAGGGAGTCTTTGAGGCCCGAGTTGCCATGAATATTGAATGGAAAAAACTATAAACTTTAATATCAATCAACCAACACCATCATACATCTATTGTTGGTATATGGCCGTGCTTGAGTTGATTCCAGTTGTTGTATATATAACTAGTAACCACACTGCAGTCCATGGTTGACCTATCAAACATGCTATTAATCATTTTTTTTTTCACTTTCTAAAAATAGCAAACTTTGATTATATATAATAAGGTGCATACCAAACTCAATTACAAAGCTCAAAACTGTCACCACAAAAATAAACAAATTAACAGTAACTGAGCAGAAAACTACAAAACACAACAACAGAAGCTATTAAACAACTTGGATTGGTTCATGGATGAATTATTACTAATTTGTGGGCTTGGGACACCTTTGATGTTTGGTGTAAAAGTAACGTGATAGAAATTGATTGTACATGTTATACAACATTGATTGCGAAAGTGGGTCTGCAATATCTTTGTACATAAGAAAGTGCTGAAAGGGAAGGCCAGGAAAGCAAGATAGTTGCAAAAGTGGGGAGGGAAATGAACTTATTAAACATAAAGAAGGATTAAAGTTTAAGATTCGATAATGAGGGATTCATTGATAAAGAGTCTCCAACTAATTAAAGAGGGGATTTTTTTTAATGGAACTGATTAAGGTTAGTAGTGGATTGCAGAGGAGCTGGTTATATCCGAAGTGGTGGCTGCAGATACTGAAGCTCATGAATGGCATGCACCTTTGCAGTTTAGACTCAAATTGATCTAATTAGTAAGTCAATATAATAATATTGTGTTTCAATCATCCCACCAACTCCTGAAAACGGTTTCTTCCTTCCTTTTCTTAACAAGAAGCAACTTCAAATCTCTCCAATTGATCTTAGTTTGTTGTTTAGTGGGCCAATTACCATCCTAAATGTTTTTTTTTTTTTTTTTTCTGCTGAAACAAATAAAGAAACAACAGTGTGCTGGACTGCTGGGTTGTGGACTACAAAACTATATTGAAATATATAAAAAATAGAAAAAAAAAAGTAGGGGAATATGTATTCTGATGGAGGAGGGGGATCCTATAACGAGGAAAATTGCAATGTGTTAGACTTTAGGTCCATACTCCATACTAAATTGTTATTCTTTGACAAATAAAAAAATAATAATTATACGTCTAGCATGAAATTAAATTTCAAAAATTTCTCGAAATTTTCATTTTTTTGACATTTTGAAATATTACTGAATCAAAATTTTATTAAAAATTTTAATTGTTTTAGTGTAAATTTTCAACGAAATCGAAATTCTTTTGAAACTTCTTTCAAAATTTTTCATATTTTTAAACCCTCAAATTTTTTTGAAATTCAAAATTTAATTCCATAATATTTCTCTCAATTTTATTTCAAGCAGTACAACCGTACAAATTCCAGCCACCTGTCTAAATAAAAAAGTAATAATGGTTTAGGTCTAACCGTCTAAGAAGGCAAGAATCATCTTGATTTTCAAAGCAAGGCAATGACTTTTGGGGCTCCGAGTAGGAATGTGGTGCTCCAAAGACAAAACTGAGGTGTACTTGTGAGGGCATGGGCTGGCACGTGCCTACTCAACCAGGGCACAATCGGCACGCGCACCTTGTGTGCCCCTAAATGCCATCAACCTTAATTTTCGGTCATCAATGTCTTTCGACTCTTTCCTTTTCGTTTGTTTAATCCCAACCATCCCGATAATGACTCATTTTAATTATTTAATTATTTAATTATTTTTGCTTTCGCATCACAGGTTCACAACACAACAATACAACATGGTGTTCCCATCCCCTTCTCATTTCTCAAGTTGACGGGGACTTTTTTATATAAGAGAACCACCATCAGTCAATTTTATGAATAAATTATTTGATAGAAAATAAATGATAAATAATGTGCAAATTAATTATAATAACAGGTTTATATGACTATTCTCATCTTTGTTACTTGTTTTGGCTTTTCAACAACTCTTTTTTTTTTTTTTTTAGGCTTTTCAACAACTCTTAGAATCATTAGGTGCACATTGCATGTTGGTTTTGAATGTCAACATTGACACATTAATATGATGATAATTTTCGACATTTTTTGTTTCGTTTAATTTTCTAAGTAAATTCCAGTTGAGCATTGGGTTAGAATTATTCAAGAGATACCATAATTATATTGCATTAATTAATAATGGATAATATTATGAAACCAAACGCTTCATACCTTGGCAAAAAAATATTGTTCCAAGCTTATTATATAATGTTTTATTTTGCCTTTGCATTCTTAATTTTTCAATACATACGATAGACAATACGGTTGAGCCACTTCCTCTCTCTTCCACCTATCTAACTAGTTTTGTTGATTTGTAAAATAATTATAAGAATCAATAAGAATTAAGAACACATAGCAATTATTTTTTTAAATGATGTGATGAAAGAGATAAACACATGAAATATATAAACCATCGCATGTAAATTTTTTTATAAAAAATTAGTAAAACATAAGAAATACTTGTTACCGAGTTGTTTAGGCTTGAGTAATAAATGAGTTTAGCCACTTGTTCCTAACCATACATGAACATATGTACAAGCGTATTGATCTCCTATTGATTTAGACAAAAAAACAAAACAAAATCTCCTATTGATAAAAAAAGGAGAAGCTTATTAGTTATTAGAGTTAATTACACTTACATTCTCTGAGGTTTATTGTCTTTTCATATACACTCTTTGAGATTTCAAAAATTACACATACACTATTTGAGATTTCAAAATTATTGCATATAACCCCCTACAAGAGAAAAAAAAATAAATAAAAAATAAAATATTTGTATTGAGGTTGGACCTTACACCTTGAGTAATCATATTAGATCATTTCAATCCTTAACATGTTTTTTTACATAATTTCTCATTATTTTTCGTCTTATTATATGGGTTATATGTAACAGTTTTAAAACCTCTGGGGTGTATGTAAAAAAACGATAAATCTCATAGGGATAAGTGTAATTAACTCTTAATTATTATGGACATGTTTTCCAAGTGCCATACTCTGCCTCACGTGATTAGCCGTTGATGACGTCATCATCCACAGTGTTGTACATCCGCGCCACGTGGCATGAAGCCAACTATATAAATCCCTTCTTCCCAGTCTTATCGACCTCACTCTAACCCAAACCTTCCCCACCTTCATCTCCGTTGAACAATCCCAAGCTTTAAAACAGACAAATCCAAATATTAAACAAAAAATTAAAACAAAATTAAGTTAAATATATTTTCAGAGAGAGAAAGAAAGCTTCTGTTTTAGAGGCAAAAGCTCCGAGCTAGAGAGAAGATTTTCCCGAGAAAGTGCGATAAAATTTCAGAAACACAGCGATGGCGACGCCGTTAACGGGGTTGCAACACATGGACGGAGGCGGAGGACTGGCGGTGCTGTCCAATTCGGTGAATAAGATCGATTCATCGTCATCGACGAATGGCTGCTTAAAGAGCTCGGAGGAGCCGAGGTCTCCGATTCTGATTTTCTTGTTCTTTCACAAGGCAATTCGTAAAGAGCTCGATGCGCTTCACCGATTGGCCATGGCCTTCGCCACCGGAAAGCAAACCGATATTAGGCCGTTGCTCGAGCGCTACCATTTCCTAAGATCGATTTACAAGCACCACTCCAATGCTGAAGACGAGGTCATAAATCTTTTTTTTCTTTTGTTGTTTTCTCGGATTCATTTTCGTTGAGTTTTTGAATTGCATTTAAGGCTTTTCAATTTTTTAGAGGAAATGAATTTATTCTGGATTTTAATAATTAGCTGTGATTTCTCAATCATATGAAAACCTGGTCTGCTTTGTAACTGTATCTATTTGGTTTCTTGGTTTTTCTCGTCTCCATCTTATACTTATAGTATGTATAATCGTTAATACTATTTATCAGCTAGGCAATGTGACGTTACATCAATATTTACTTCTTCTTCTTTTTTTAAATACGTCAAACTGTGTTTACCTTTGCATCTTCTATACTATTCATGATTTTTAAACACAGTTTGGTGCTACCAAAACAAAAATTAAATAAAAAATAGCCAAAACAACCTGTTTTTTGTCACTAGGAATGAAGTTGAGCTTTTGCTGACACACTGAGCTTCTTTGCAATTGAAGCTTTGTTTTATGATAATATTGGGAAACAATTTATTTTTACTTATATCAGGTGAATATATGTTAATACGGGCAACTATCAGGTTGGAGAATTCCATCTCATTCTTGCCATCTCCGGTTTGTTGTTTTAGGATGAAGAAATAAATGTGGGTATAAATGTTGGGGTTCCTCATTTTAAGAAATTTGCAGTAGAAACTCTTTTGGTTAATCCCGCTGCATTCTTTTCTTATATAGATTCATGCATTTTCGACCAGACAAACTGCTGATATGTCAGCACTGGTTTACATTAAATTGATTCTTGAATCCAAAAATGAGAAACATGGTCTCCTGAGAACTGTGAATATTTGATAGTATCCCCCAATCGTATCCTCCGTTGTTTATGGCATTTGAATGCATGATTGAATCAAGAAAGGTACTTGTCCAATAAATCTCCAGTACGTGGCAATGGGATGTTAAGACCTAGAAATTCAATTTTAAGTTTCAAATTTTGAGTTAATGCCAGTTGCTTGGCGTTTCCTGGAAAAAGCAACCTCAGAAATGAACTCTTTAACTCTTGAAAGAGTATTGTGAACAAATTATTTGGTAACACGGAACTGTACTCCTAGTACCGTAGGATCTAAAATGATTCCTGAAAACTATCTTTTAATGTTGTGACTTTTCTCCATCTCTATTCCGTCATGTCTAAAATTGTGACAACATTATCTGTGGACTGCAGGTAATCTTTCCGGCTCTTGATATACGTGTGAAGAATGTGGCACAAACATACTCCCTCGAACACAAGGGTGAAAGCAATCTTTTTGACCATCTATTCGAGCTGCTAAATTCTAATGCCCAAAATGATGAAAGTTTCCCAAGGGAGTTAGCATCTTGTACAGGAGCCCTACAAACATCAGTTAGCCAACACATGGCTAAGGAGGAGGAGCAGGTGCTGTTTCATTTTCCGATTTCCATCCTTATTTGATTATTCTTACCACCAATTGGGAAATATCATAATTGCTTTTTATAATATGAAAGAATGGAAAGAGAGAAGTTAAAAAAAGTTGGGACTGTATAGTATTTTCTAGAGGTAAGATGAATTTTACTAAATTTTCTTGTACAATCTGATGTGGCAACTTATGTGGTAAAACTGTCAGTTTTTAATAAGTCACTGGTGGCGTGCTATGATAAGCACAAGAACCATTAATCATAATCACTTTTGGTAGTTTACTCAATTTTTTCTCTCCAAATTCCATCACTAATATAATATGTACAATTATGCAAATTTGGCTTTGTAATGTTGCTCTATTAAGAGCTATAACAAGTACAAGAACCATGGTACTGAGCACATATTTTCCCAACAAACTTCCACCACTAATGTAAAATTAGTTGAATTCCACTTTGCAATTAGCTCTTTTAGGAGCTATAACAAATACAAGAACCATCTAATCAACATCACTTTTGGTGGTAAACACATATTCTGCCCACAAAGTTCCATCACTAACATGTGTGGTAACCATATTTTGTTTCTTTATTATGCTGACTTTTTTTCATATGCTGAACAGTTAAATAATAACCCAACTTCTGTTTTTTTTTTTTTTTTTTTCTTGGCCAGGTCTTTCCCCTGCTCATTGAGAAGTTCTCAGTTGAAGAGCAGGCATCTCTGGTCTGGCGGTTTCTGTGCAGCATTCCTGTGAATATGATGGCCGAGTTTCTTCCATGGCTTTCATCATCTGTTTCACCTGATGAATATCAGGATTTGCGAAAATGCTTAAGCAAGATAGTTCCAGAGGAAAAGCTTCTTCAACAAGTAATGTTTTGGATTGAATCAAAGGATTGAGTTCTTTCTATTTATTACCTTCCCAAGTGCACATAACTTACAACTCTTTTTTATTGAAGGTCATTTTCACTTGGTTGGAAGGTAAAAGTAGTGGTGACATGGTTAAAAGTTGTCTGGATTCCCCTCAGTTCCAATGTTCTGTGAATTCTGGTGCTAGCACATCAAATCAACATATAGAGAAGGTAAATTGTGCATGCGAGTGGAGGACTGGGAAAAGGAAGTATTTAGAGTCAACTACTGATGTTTCAGATACCATTGGGGGCCATCCAATAAATGAGATACTGCTTTGGCATAATGCCATTAAAAGGGAGTTAAATGAGATAGCCGAGGAGGCTAGGAAGATACAACTGTCTGGAGATTTTACTAATCTATCAGCTTTCAATGAGAGGTTGCAATTTATTGCTGAAGTTTGCATCTTTCACAGGTATCCCTACATATCTATCATGTATCTAATGGAACGCTAACTCTCTCTATCTATATATATATATATATTATTATTTTTCTGAAAAATTTACCATTTATCATCTACCAGAGGTTTATCTTTTTCTTCTTTTCTGAAATATACGTGACTAGGAAAAAGTTCCTATTCAGGTTGTGGTAAACTGGTAATGGCTTATGTTTAAGTTAATATGTCATAGGGTATAATTAACTTTTGACATTAATAATTCCAATTTTCCCTGTTTTCCACACATGGCATTGTTTGTATGCTTGATGTACAAATTTTTTAAGTCTACTCTCATTGCAGTAAACTGGAAATTCCTTGCCTGTGCTTGTTATTTTTTTTTATTTTTTTAGAACCTGGTTTTTCATGTGAGCATCATGAATTTATTATTGCTCTACCTTTTCTATATTCATGTGCAGTGAGAGATTCACTGTTGACAAGGATGTGATAGAGATTTTATATATCCTCTCTTTTTTATTTGAATATTACTTATTTTCTGATTTCAGTATTGCTGAGGACAAGGTCATATTTCCTGCGGTGGATGGAAAAATTTCCTTTTTTCAAGAGCACGCTGAAGAAGAAAGTCAATTCAATGAATTCAGGTGTTTGATTGAAAGTATTCAAAGTGCAGGAGCCATCTCTACTTCAGCTGATTTTTATGCAAAGTTATGCTCGCATGCTGATCAAATAATGGAAACTATACAGAGGCACTTCAGCAATGAAGAAATTCAGGTAAAATTTCCTTATGCTGCAATCGTTCTTGGAATTTTGGGTAGCTTTAATGAAGCATTCTTGTGCAATTCTTCAGTAGTAATTTATGTGTGACAACAAGGGAGGTATGATTTAGGAGCTTTTGGGAAGGCAAGGGACTAGGCTTTTGATGAGACTTGATGGTGGCTGGAATGTACAGAAAACTTAATGCAATAGTAAAGAGAAGAGAGGGAGAAGAAGAATATTCTCGAGCATGGCACCTAGGTTTCTTAGGCATCACACCTCATTGTGGGCCACAACCAGAGCCCATCTCCAGCAGATCTGGAAATTCTCTTAGGACTTAAGATAACACATGAAACTAAACTAGCATGTCACTAATGTCAAGAAAACATAAAAATAAGATTCAATAGTAACTAAAGTAGCCTATGGAAATTTCAATCAGACCGAAAATTCAAATCAATGTTAACCCAAAAATTTGTTTATTCTTTTTTGTTTTCTTTAATCTCGCTTTTTTTATTTTATTTTGTGGGTCATTGCATGATAGTGATGAGAGTAGTCATATAAGTTGTATGGGAGGTTGATACATAACCTCGTATCATCTGCTGTAGTTAAATGATAAGAAATCAGAAACCCTACAGTACTTATAAAAAGAGATTGAGAAACTTTATCTTAAATTGGTAATACGCCATGTTTAATCAGTGTCAGATACTAGAAACTGTAGAACCAACACCCTCTCTAATTCCTGAAAGCACCCGTTCCATTCTCTGCATGTCTAGGTTCTTCCACTTGCTCGAAAGCACTTCAGCTTCAAAAGACAGCAGGAAATTTTGTATCAAAGTTTGTGCATGATGCCATTAAGATTGATTGAGCGTGTTTTGCCGTGGCTAGTCGGATCATTGACTGAAGATGAAACAAAGAATTTTCTCAAAAACATGCAGTTAGCAGGTTCAGTATTTATCCTTGTATGTTCACTTTTTAATTGAAAAATATGAATCAACAAATGTACTGGTCTCTTTCTTTTCTGACAAAATGTAGTTTTATGACTCAGCTCCAGCGCCCGATTCTGCTTTGGTTACACTCTTTTCTGGATGGGCATGCAAGGCTCGTAATCAGGGTTCATGCTTGACTTTAAGTGCAAGTGGTTGCTGTCCTGTTAAAAGTTTCACTGATATTGAAGACGATTTTGTTCGATCAGCATGTGCATGTGCTTCTGCATTGTCTGCTAGAGACAGCCTGATATCAGCTCAAGCAAATAGCGTGAAAAGGCTGGTCAAACGAAATGTTTCAACTTCATGCAAAAACAGTGATGCTCATGAACCTTCAGAGACTGTAAATGCCCAGAAACTATGTTGTAGTGATCAGTCTTGCTGTGTCCCTGGTTTAGGAGTGAACAGCAATAATCTTGGGTCAAGCTCTCTTTTTATGGCCAAGTCTTTACGATCGTTGTCTTTCAGCTCTTCTGCCCCATCTCTTAATTCTAGTCTTTTTGTCTGGGAAACAGATAATTCTTCTGATATTGGCTGTGGAGAACGACCTATTGATACTATTTTTAAATTTCATAAAGCCATACGCAAAGACTTGGAGTATCTAGATATCGAATCTGGAAAGCTTAGTGATTGTGATGAAAACACCCTAAGGCAGTTTATAGGAAGGTTCCGTTTGCTGTGGGGTTTATACAGAGCGCATAGTAATGCTGAGGATGATATAGTGTTTCCTGCGCTGGAATCCAAAGAGGCACTTCATAATGTGAGTCACTCATACACACTGGACCATAAACAGGAGGAAAAATTATTTGAAGATATCTCATGTGTTCTTTCTGAACTTTCTCAACTTCATGAAAGATTGCAAAATGGTCATATGGATGAGGATTTAGCTGGAAGTAGCATTAGCTTTTCTGCTGCCAATGGTATTAATTATACTAGAAAGTATAATGAGCTAGCTACAAAGCTTCAAGGGATGTGCAAATCTATAAAAGTGACACTAGATCAGCATATTTTTAGGGAAGAACTTGAGCTGTGGCCTTTATTTGGTAGACACTTCACTGTGGAGGAGCAAGACAAAATAGTTGGCCGCATTATTGGGACCACGGGTGCTGAGGTGCTCCAATCAATGTTACCATGGGTAACTTCTGCACTTACTCAGGATGAACAGAGCAAAATGATGGACGCATGGAAGCAAGCAACTAAAAATACAATGTTCAATGAGTGGCTTAATGAATGCTGGAAAGGAACTTCAGAGTTAACTTCACGAACTGAAACATGGGAGAGTAGCATTCCTCAAAAAGGTTTGTATTATGATACAAGTGTTTTGTGTTGTTGGAGATTAATGCACAACTAAGGCAGTCAATTTACCTTGTTGAATGAGGGGCTGTGCCTTGCCATCTTCCTAATGTGAGAGAATCTAATTGGGGTAGAGGGGTTTGTTCAGATACACCAACTTGAGTTTGGGAAAACAAATGGACTACACCCATTGCACCCCATTATACTTATTAAATAATACAGTAGATTTAATGTTTAAACAGCTGGCTCTCAACAACACATGTACTGAGTGGGTCCAGGAGTATGATTTTAAAATACTCCGTTAAGCTACAATGCTCACCTTGAACCCATCCTCTAGTTGTTGTTCTGCACAACCTCTCTCTCCCTCTCTAGTTTTCTGTTTCTTTTGCAAGGTTTCTTGTGTTTCATTTCATTGCTTAACTCTTATTTCAGAAATCATATTCTCGTGCAAATTTTGTTGACTGGAATAATTTTAGCTCATTTTAACTTCATTGTGTTCTAGATATTGATTTTCAAGAAAGCTTGGACACGACTGATCAGATGTTCAAGCCTGGTTGGAAAGATATTTTCCGTATGAACCAAAATGAACTTGAGTCAGAGATCAGAAAGGTTTATCGTGATGTGACTCTTGATCCAAGGAGAAAGGCATATCTTGTGCAGAATCTTATGACTAGGTTAGTTTCTATATTAACCTTATTGAATCTTTCTCAGATTGCTACGTTATCATTATTCTGGCACAGATAACCAGATCATGACATCTAAAAATGCATAACTCTACGAGCCACTACTCCTAAATTATTAATGAAGGACTTGTTTGTTTTAGCCGCTGGATAGCTACTCAGCAGAAGTTACCTCAAGAAATAGCAGGAGAATCTTCTAATGGTGAAGATGTAGTTGGACGCTCACCATCGTTTCGAGATGCAGAGAAAAATGTGTTTGGGTGTGAACACTACAAAAGGAACTGCAAACTCCGAGCTGCTTGCTGTGGCAAGTTATTTCCATGTAGATTTTGCCATGACAATGTGAGCGATCATTCAATGGATAGGTAATTTTCCAATATCAGCACTTACAGTTCAAGTTGGGTTGTCATATCTCTGATGTTCTTTTTTTTTTTTTTGGTTGAGATCTCTGAACACTTTTAATCATTGCAGGAAAGCTACATCAGAAATGATGTGCATGCGCTGCCTGAACATTCAGCCGGTTGGGCCAATATGCACTACACCTTCGTGCAATGAACTATCCATGGCAAAGTACTATTGCAATATATGCAAATTTTTTGATGATGAAAGGTACAATTGTTTTAATTGGAAATATAATTTTTGTAAATAATTAATGCCAATAATTAGTGAATTCTTATTTGCAAGTTTCAATGTTTTCCTTCAGGACTGTATATCATTGCCCGTTTTGCAATTTATGCCGCCTTGGGAAGGGTCTTGGCATTGACTATTTTCATTGCATGACATGCAATTGTTGCCTGGGGATAAAGTTAGTGAACCACAAGTGCCTGGAGAAAAGTTTAGAGACAAATTGCCCCATCTGCTGTGATTTCTTATTCACATCAAGTGCAACAGTTAGAGCTCTGCCCTGTGGCCATTACATGCATTCTGCTTGCTTTCAGGTCCATATATTTCTTAAACTTCTTAATCTGTTTGTCATCTACTTTCCTTTTTTTTTTTTTTTTTTTTTTTTTTTTTTTTTAAAGATTACACGTCTTTCTCCTAAAAGAAATTTTTCCAAGCCAGTAAATCTAAACTACCAGGTCATTTTATGTTAGGCATACACTTGCAGTCACTACACTTGTCCGATTTGCAGTAAATCCTTGGGAGATATGGCGGTAAGAGGATTTCTCTCCCTTTTTCTTTAACTAATTTTTCTTGACTTAGTTGTAATGCCTATCCCAATATTCTTTAGTAGAGCTGTTTTGCCATTATCTTGGAATTGAGATCATATATGAAGCCTAATTGTGAGACCTTTCTTAATCTCTCTATACCTACTCAGGTTTACTTTGGCATGCTTGATGCATTATTGGCCGCTGAGCAGCTGCCAGAGGAATACAGGAATCGTTGTCAGGTACATTGCTTCTCATTTTCCTATTGTCCAAAATTAGAGCCATATTATAATTATCATAATAATAATAATAGGCCCATCTGATGTATTATATTTCCAATCCAGGACATTCTTTGTAATGATTGTGACCGGAAGGGTACCTCACGCTTTCATTGGCTATACCACAAGTGTGGATCCTGTGGATCTTACAATACCCGGGTGATCAAGGGTGAGACAACAAATATCGACTGCTCTACATCACACTAACAACAGGTTTTGGTTTCGTTGACAAAGATGTATACATATTAGTTTGTAGATACTTGTATAGGCAATTCAATTTTCCCCACAACCAGAAAACTGGTTAGTTTACATTGATGAGCAATTTTGTAGTAGAAGCCCGGTAAATATGTCTTGCCTTGGTTTCAAGATTCATTTTCAAGCACTTAGACAGGGAAATAACAGAGCATTGAAATGCCTTCTGTATAGAAATTTGCTAGTAGCACTTTTCCAGGGTGCGGTAAATGTTTCTAATCAATGTTTAATCTCTCTCTCTCTCTCTCTCTCTCCACTTGGCTGTTGATATCTCGGCGTACAATTCTTTGGATTTTCCTAATGTGGGCTGCTCTCAGTAGCCGGAAAAAAGTGAGCTGCTTTCTTGGTCAGCTGAAATGTTTGAAACTCTTGATCAGGCCTGAACCAGTCTGGCATCATGGACTATAGCCCTTGGCTTGGAAAGAAGTCACGTTAAACACATTGTCAAAGTGCTGAATGGTGAATAATATAATATGGGAACTATTATTTAATGTCCTATTATATAGGATCATCATCGTTGGTACAGAACATGTTTGTAGGCATGATGTAGTTGAAACCAGACCATCGATGGCACAGATTGTTGGGACTAATGGACTTCATGTGTCGAACCAGGCCATTTGCGCTAAAAATGTGTTGCGTAATAATACCGAACCAGGCCATTATAACACAACCTTTTCTTCAAAGTTTTACCTTGATATAAGGTTTACCAAATAAATTTCTCTCTCTCATGCACAAGTTACATTTAAATTCATAATAGGGCACATCCATCACAGTCATGTCGATCTCTAGCTTGCACTGTGTTAGTACATTATAGGGAAAAGCATCAATATATAAGTTTCACGACAAACTCAAGACATGGTCCGTAATTAAATGAATTGAACTGCTAAAAGTTAATGCAGACAAGAAATCTAGAAAGTTAAGGCTTTTTCGTTATGGATTTGTTTTTCAAACCCACCCCATGAAACCTGCTCTCCTTGTCTTGAATCACAATCGTTATAAAGAAAAAATCTAATTCACATATGATTACATACAAAAAGGACAAAAAGGTCAAAAAGGGTTAGCTGAGCAAACTGTATCTACCATAAAGAAACAACAATGAACACCCAATTCAAAAGTACGTATGCTCATTAGCATAAACAAAGGTACCAAAAGCACCTTTAGAATATAAACAAAAGCAATCCTTCCTCTTAATGAAGACAAATCCTGAAAAACAGGGTACCTGTTGTGTCTCCTGAGTTAATGACATTTTAACATGATTGAACCTTCCAAGACCCTCTATCCACCCATTATTTTTACTGTACAGGAATACAAGTAGCTGATCTCTTTCCAAGTAAACCCAGATGAGATAAATCATTTCTTGGCCTTTTTTTCTTTCCCAGGGTGTAAAAAAGAACCCAAACAAAAGAGTTTTGCAGTCCCTTTAGAAATGTAAGGAGATGGTACATTTAAGACAGGGCTAATCCGAACACCATTGCTATAAGATGCTCCATAACCCTTCCTTGATGGTGGCCTTGAAAACATTGTATAAGGATTTGAGGAGGAAGATGATGATGATGATGAACATGATGATGACTTTGACATAGAAATCGATGACTGCTTTTGTGAGTTATGCTTGTGGGCATCCTTAAATATTGTTTTCTTTGGATTTGGAGCTGACCCAGTTGAATTGCTTCTTGACAAGAGTTGTAATGAGCAAAGTGAACTCTTCTTACTATCTTGATTGAGGCTGCTACTTCTCTTGAATCCCCAGAAAGACTTGGACTGAGGCTTCTGCTCCAAGTGATCAGAATTCATCACATCCATAGCTTCCTTGGTGATCTCTTTCTTTGGATTCTGACCATTTGTTGAAGGAGTTGGAAGAGGAGGAAGAGAAGCAAGGTTTCTGGATTCACAATTATACCTTGGTTTTGGTGCATCAACTCTCTCTCTGAGTTGCATAGGAAGGATCACTCCATGAGAGAATAGCTCATCTGCGGAAGAAGATTCATGCTTGAAGCTGCTGCTAATGGTAAACTCAAAGTCACAATTCAAGTCCAAGAGTGATGAGTCCCTTCTAGGCTGTTTGTGACCAACTGGTAGAACTACATGATCGGCTTGACCAAGATCACGGGAAAAAGATAATCTGGGAGGACTTGTTTCTGAGCACATACTGATCCCCCTTCTCTGTTTAGAAATTAAAAGAAAAGAAACTAATATAGATTCTTTAAGGAGATAATCTTCAGAATCAACAAGACTTGAAGAACTTGAAATGGTTTCAAGAATGCGATGGCATGTGAAGATGTGGGGATAGAACTATAGAAGTTTCAACTATGAGGGCTTGAAGTTTGACATGGTGGGTTGGACTTGGTCCTCTGGACGTCAAAAAAGAGGAACAAAGGAAGTTTTGGATTTTTCAGGAACACAGAGGACAAAAGAATGGCACAGCTTTTTGCTGCACAAGTTTCAAGAACAGTGAGTAAATCTAGGAAATTTCGGAGATCAGAGGTTGAGTGTCCTCCTCTGGAAATTAAAGCTGAGGAAGGTTTCTACTATTGACTATTGTTAAGATAAGAGAGTAGAAACAAAAGAGGGAGACCGTTATATACTTATATGTATAAATTATAAGGCTGAAAACAATGAGAGAAAAAAAATGCTGTTTTTATTAGATGAATTAAAAAAAAAAATGTTGTTTAATTATGACAGCTTTGGATAACTTGCAACTTGCAACTAGAAAATTAAAGATGAGAATATAAAACTGAACGTGAAGAGAAAGCTCAAGGTGACAAAAGTTCCAAGAGTTACTTTCTTGGAGAGGCAAAGAAAAACTGCAAAGCAGGAAAGTACTATATAGCAAAGAAAATGCACCAAAAGTAAAAAAGTAAAAATTAGTCTTGATAGACTCAGAATTCTTTAGGTTGTGGTAGTTTTATTTGAAACAAAAGCTAAGGATGCTTTTAAGAGTGGTGACTGTCTTTGCTATCTTGTTGCGGTGAATTTGGACAAATAATGTGAAGTCTTTCTCCTAACACAGGGTCTGGGGGTCCCTCTTACCATGTGGTAGACTTTAGGGGTTGCCATCCTAACCACCGAATAAGCCCTTTTCCTCTTTTTCAAAATATTTGTAACCATAAACAAATAAGGTAGAAGAACATTCCCCCACCTCTAGTTTTGAAATTAATCTTCCTACCTATTACATCTTTGTCTTTCTCCATTATATATCAAATCACAATCTCATTTTGGAAGGCCTGTTTGTTGGTAACTTGGTACAAATCCCAACTTGAAGAATTGGACTGCATAATTTCAGTAAGATGTCCTTGTCTCTCCTTGAATGCTTGTTTTATTGAAGGCCAAGTTGCTTACTAGCTAGGTCACTAGGTCCGTACCCGAGCCTATTCTTGGGTTTTAAGCAAGGCTAATGAATAGCTCAACTGATTAATTACAGCCGCAAGTTTGAACATTAATCAAGGTTAATGAAAAGAACAAGAACGAAGAGTTTTTCGACTCAATGGGACTCGGTGAAGAGGTAGCTGACTAATTATAGCTTGGAAAATTCTGAAACATTGAATGTAGCATCATGAAAACACATGACAGCTGCTCAGCGTTTGGAAGCACTGTCAGTGTATAAGTGATTGAGCTCAAAAATGGGTAAAAGATATTCCCAAAATTGAGAAGCTTAATTATTGCTCAAATGTCAGGTTACATCAGATGAAAGAACCCACCAACCAACCAAACAAATATAATCTATGATGAACAGAAAAGGAAATTAAATTAAATGGATGCTTCCAACAGGTATTAATTGGTTTGGCAATAGGGAGACAATGGTAAATTAACAGATTTGCTAATCATATCTATCAATCAATTAATAAGCATTCCTGCTGATACTACAAACAAATCATAGAGCATTTCATGTAAATATATACAGTATCCTCGAATCTCTGCATAATTAATTGAAAATTGCCTCATTGTTTTGCTCTTAGAGATATGATTATATAAGACTACTATGTACAGGACAAGAATTTACGGTTATTATTTACCGCAGATGGGCCCAGAGTTTTGTTTGTCTGGTAGTGTGAACCACCAACTGTCATGTATAGCATAGAGGATGACTTGGTAGACTTGACTGGGTACACAACTACACAAGTATTTGCGTAAACTGTGTTTTTGCAGACATGCAATCCATATTCTCATTATCTCATACACAACAAATAAATTGTTGAGACTTGAACACGTTTCCTTCTCTAATCCCCAGATAATAGTACAAATAATACATTGCTTGCGAGGATGTGTTTGACATTTTTAAGAAGTTTCATTGATGTAAGAGTTAATGTTGCGGTGTGCTCAAGAAAAGTGAAATTAAGTTTAACCACCAGTCGTCCTATAATATGATTAATATCAGCCAGCAAACCAAACCAACTATGTTTCATTTTAAAAGTGCCAGATTCTTGACCCCTCTTAGGATATTCCTGAATAGGCATGATTTTGGACATTGTTGACCCTTGACTCCACAAATAATAGGCATGATTCCCTCCACATTGTTGAATTTCCCAAAACGAAAGGTTAACGAAGACTTTGTATATGGATAGGATCAATGACTTGTAAGTCTAAACTCCACTGTAGGCCCTTGTGAGCTTTATTCTTATTCTTGGACTTGTCCATTGAAGGTTTGGCACTCGATGCTGAATTCTGGTTCTTGTTTCTGCTATGAAGCCTATGATGACTTGGGTAAACTTAGAAATTAGGAGGTGCAACCTCACTATTCACTAATTAACTTGATGGGCAAACGAAACAGTAAGGTATGGGTGCATCATAGCATGGACCCAAAAGACTGCAAGTATGCAACTGTTACTACCATTATAGGGACATATAATCCATTTTTGGAAACTGGCCATGTGAGAGCAATCCTTTTTTTCCTTTCTTTTTGTGGATGATTAAGATACAGAGACCCCCACAATGGCACAAGGTTGGTTCTAGCTTGCAATGTTGGTCCTTGGCAGAACAGGGTAACCACTCAATACTTGGGGGATCCACTTGGTATCTTGTTGGATCAGCATTCAACATATATAATTATATATGGTGACAGCCTAAGAGCCTAAGAATGGGTACAATATTGAGGTACGAAAACATAGATAATAAATGTAATGTAGTACAATTAATTGTCACAATCTCACTAGCACTTGTGATTTGATCCTTTGCCTGTTTAGTGATCAAATTCAATGGTTTGGAGGGGGGGGAGTATTTTGAGGACCACACAACTAGCTAGTAAGAAAGCTATCAACCCAATCATCATCTTCATTCTTCATGTACAATAAAATTATAAGAGGAACCGACTCATGCGGAATGATTCTATTGCATGGGTAGTCAGTGGTGGTACCCAGTTTAAGATGCTTTCTTTCTTTGTTCAAGGAAGATGCAACTTGCAAGAAAGGAGATGATGCAACTCTCTCATATTAGTGTCTTAGTTTGAGTGTGTGTGTGTGTGAGAGAGAGAGAGAGAGAGAGAGAGAGAGAGAGAGAGAGAGAGAGAGAGAGAGAGGTTCTTTCTTTTTTTATGGCAAAATCCACTTTTGGAAGAAAAAGATTGTGTATTTTCTAAGTTTCTGTAAAAACAAAGCATGGAATAAAGGAAAACAAGCCCATTATCATTTCAAAAGCAACCGCCAAGTGAAGTTGACATCTTCACACAGATTGTGTGTGAATAAGAGATGGGTTTCAACCAACTCAACGTTTTCACGTTGTTTGGCTTTGACACTTGGGCTGCGATATTCTTTCTAAATTGCATATTCACCCATAGGAAAGGAAAAAGCATATGATAAACCTGTATACCAGAAACAAATATTTGACTCCAATGCAAGTCATTCTCTTAACACTTTTGACTCCAATGCAACCTTTAGTACAAATCATCCATCTTGGGAAATTAACTATGCATTTAAACACTGGGCAATTGAAAAATGAAATCAAACGATGGCACTTTATATTTACTCCCAATTTCAAGCCATTCTAGTTCAAGTGATGGCCTACTGATAGGGTACAAATGCAATCAAATGTACAGCCAGCTGGCAAGATTTCACTCTTTGAAGACAAAATACTTTGTACATATTAAAGGCAATTCTGATAATAAATCCAATGTTGTACTCATATATATGAACAATTACGTCAATGAATGTTAGCCATCTGACTATCATGTGTGTAATCATCGAAGATCAATGACGTCAAATTTTAGATTGGGGTTCATATAAACATCTGTACAAGTCTTGTAAATGGGCCCACCATCTGGTGGCGGATCATGTGGATGAAAACCGCGTTGCTGGCACTGTCTTATGACGGACATGCCACCCGGGGTTGTCAATCGGAAAATACCATGGGTTCTGTACATGTGAAAAAACAAAAATAATAATGTAGCAAAAATAATATATGGCAGGCGAAATCGGCTTGTGCTATCATACCACTAATAATAACAGAGATTCAAGGAGAAGCAATCTTTTACCTTGAACTATCTCTTGGTGCCATGACAATTGCAACAGCTTCGGGCAACATAATCTGAAGAAGAAAAAAGCATTTATGTAAACTATGATGAATATATTAACAGCTTATAGAAGGGCTTCGTTGCAATCTCTTTTTTTCTTTTTCTTTTTTATAAAATGGGGGCCTGGAAGCCCGAAGGAGAAAGATCAACTAAAACAGACTGAGATCTAGCAACACCAACTAGATCATCAAGTAGAGCCTGCAATCTCAATTTCCCAGCTTTTAAAACTAGTTGTTACATACTGTTGCCATTTTTCCAAATTCATGGAATCACATGGCATGGGCTAGGGTGGAAATAGATGGAGATCAAGTTTTGAATTGAGTAAAAACTGAAAACTCTTTGGGTTGATTGTCCTACGTTACAGAACAACAGCCAATAGACCTAAATAGACTGCAATCACATAGTGAATAAGAAATAATGTTTTGGTTATGACTCATTTGTTACAAACATTTATGAAAACAGAAAAAGGCACAACCTGAAATGTGTAAATTGGAACATCAGGAATGAATTTAATCTGTAACAAACATCTTAAATAAAGGCACACACCTGATACGAATAATGGGTGTGAACATCAATCGACGACATGAAACAAGACTGTGTAGGATGAGTCTGAAAATTGCACCATAAAGAACAATTGATTGGTCAGCATAATGGTTGGAAATTTAAGAGTTTGTCAGTAATAAGCATAATAGAGACTGGGCACTCAACCCGATCGGGATGCAATTAGAGCCATGTTATGAAATCTTAATTTTCATTTAAATTATATTTATATATCTTTCTTTTAAAGAATCCAGGAGCTAAACAAGTTACAATCATGATAAATATGGCACAACTTGTTTCAGTCTATGAGTCAGTGAAAGGTCAAAGCATGAGTTTTGATCAGTGGTTGAAACATAAAATACTCACGTGTATCCAGCCAAGAGGGAAGAGAGATTGTTTATCCTGAACTTCAAATATTTCCTCTTCATTTGTGGTCTGACACTGATAAGAAAGTGTATGTTCAATATCAGTCATATCTCCAGGCCAACTATATATATCATTAAGGAAAGAAACATGAAATAGCGCAAGAGTACAAAACTGCCATACAGAATCTGATGTCGACTCCTGCTTTGGTATGATGAGAGCTGTAACAAAAAATTTTCTGTTTTTCTGAAGAACAAAAATATTAAAACATTAGCACTATAAGGAGTTAAAAACTGAAAACAGTAACTACGTTATGTAGGCTTACAAGTGAACCAGCTAGGACGCCACAAGTCTCTAAGTTCTTATCAGTATTTGACTTGGCCAGCTTCATGAAATTCTCCATCATTGTTGTTGACTGCAAAGAGAAACAAATGATTAGGTAAATAGAGCACCTACAAATTTTCATCAACATAATTGATTTTCATATGAATGAGAATAAATATCCAAAGCTTTTTATCATCAGAAAGATCTTACATATTCCAATATTCCATTCATGACATAGAGCTAAATGCCAAAAAAATAAAGAAAATACAGTCAACATTAAAGAAATTGTCACGAAGCTCACAATGTGTAATTGTAGGGGTGATTCAGCACGAACAAATTCATCTGAGAGAGTCTCCAATCCGCATTCTACCTCAGAGACTTGGGGTGAAACTGCTGGGATCAAATCTTGTACTTCAGCAAGTACAGGCGGAGGGCAAGGCTGTCTGATAATTTCTGTATGATCAGGAGTTTCTGTTGGTTCGAAGGAAATGAGGGAACAAGTTTCCTCAGTACTACGCATCCGACCATCATCATTATTCTGGGTAAGAATCAGTTCCAAACTTGATCTTTCATGTCCAGAATTGCTAGAGTCTTCTTTAATTGTATGTTCGTCTTGTATGGACTGTCCCTGGCTGTTTTCCCAGAGAAACAATCAGATAAAGGGTATTTATAGCTATAAACTCTTCAAAAACAAAAGTAAAATCATATCATGGAATGTGGACTGCATGGAATGTTTAACTTCAGAAAAAAATCAAGTTTTAAATTTAACAATCAATGATGCCTTTATGACAAAAAAGTATAAGAATGTATCTCCCATTATTTAGATCCAATCTAACCTAAGGTACAGAACAACGAAAAAAGAACTTCAGAAACTTAACCAGGAGACAGACCTTGGGATTTTAATAGGAGTCAAGTCTACAATGCTCGGATAACGGACCTGCATTTAAGAGAAGAGTCAACATTTTTTCTGCTTTGAACCAAAAAATATAGCCTGATACCATCATACCCCTATGTCACTTCTAGGTGGCTGCCACTGCCCATGAAGTCCATTCGGGCCCAAAATGGAATGTCTGGAGAGAGACTCTTCTGTTGGGCGAGGAAAATTTACAGATCTACAAGAAGCCAACAAGCAAGGATGATCAAGACCTAGAAGTATCCATGATATAATTCAAGCAAGAAGCCAAAGGCATCCAATAACTATAGCTAACCACAATCATCCTTTCAAATTCACCATAAACGCATCAATATGAACAAGTGAACAACAAATATCATACTATAGTACCAAGCCAACAAGGTAGAATTTGGGTTCAGAATTTTATGCAACATGGAAAAGTTCAAAAATTACCTATCAAATTGAGAAAATTATAGAATTACCCTTTGTGAATTAAACTAAAGTTGTGAGTAAATCTTGTGCGGCACATTCTTAGTTTTGGTATAAGAATATACAGAAAACACCTTTGCAAATATGTAAGCACTTACAGTTTGTGAAATTGCTTCTCCAATGGCCTGGCATACAAAAATTGTTGATCTCTTGGATTTTGATAGACAAGTTCTCGTGCAGCTGGTCTTGCTGCCTGTCAGATGTAGAATAGCATAAGAAGCAGAAATTGTATTGGCAGGAAACATACAATAGTAGCAGCAAGAAACAGAAAGAAGAAACAAAGTTACAGGAAAACAAGGTCGATGGAAAATTCACTCAAAAATTGAGGCCGCAGTTCCAAAAAACAATAAAAAAAGCACATAAGAAAATTGGGATAAGTAATGTCCACTAATATGACGAAGCAGTAACTGTACCTTGGTTATGTCATAACTAATCAAAGTTTGCTTTTTGACAGGAGATTGAACCAGACAATCAACCTGATGATTATGGCCCCACCCATTGTTTTGATAAGCATTTCTTCTGTTAAACTCATCGTTCTTCTGCTTCACTGCTGGCTTTAACTCCTCCAGCTCAGTCAGAGCATTCAGCAATTTCTGGAGCAAGAAACTAGAATCACATCGTGCACAAAAACTGCAAAAATACTTTTACGATAAATTAAAGAGGAGATGACAACATTACCTTTTTCAAAATAAGTTTTTCTCTTTGAACAGATGCCCTAAAGTCTCGATGACATGGTATTGTCTCGGAGACCAAACTGGAGCAGAAGAAACACCAAATAATTTCAGCTTCAAACTTTTAAACATATGTACATATCCAAGCGCGCACACACATTTATTGTATACTTTTCCCTACTTCACACAACTTAGTTAGCTGACTGCTCTTTGTTGCTTACCTTGAAAACCTTAGGAGCATAATGTATAGATCTATAATATTCTTCTCTTGCCGAAATATGTCAGCCTACAATGTAACAACATTTTTAGGAGCTGAAAAGGCATTTAAAAGGAAAACAAGAAAATAAAAGTAGTCATGAAACTATAAGAGCAATATCCTGCCAATGGTCACAAACACACAAGTCCTCGGCATATCCCAAACAAGTCCAACTTCAGAAATAATTCTTAAATAGTAGGACAGATATGGCAAGTATGGACGGCATATTAAGCAATATTCAAATCAACTTTATATGTAAGACTTACGATAATTTACCACGGTCATCTTCAATAAGGGATTCATGCTTCAAGGTTGGTTAATAATCTATGTGTCTGAAGGTAGAGAGTTTATTAGACTTGAAACATTTATTTCTTTAAGCATTTAGGGCACAGAAACTTAGTTATCGCATTACGCCCCACTAGTTTTGCAGAGTTCTAATGGACTCTAGTTGTTCTCGCTATATGTGTGCATGCATTTGAGTGTACCGATAAGCACATGGAATCATAATTGAGGCAAAATTCAACCTCAAATAATCACTTTCAATACTGAAAAAATAAAGATCAACACCTACATAAGCCCCCTACGACTTTCCACCGGAGAAACTAAACCAATATTTATTACATTTGAGCTACCTGCAGCTCAAATTGCCTATAACTCTCGTATCTAAATTATATAATCAAAGCCAAAACTAAAAAAAAGAACAAAACACACACACACGGCGTCAACAATCAAAGTCCAGCTTCAAAATAAGTTAAATAGCCAACCTAGATTTAAAATTCTTAAAATTAATCCAAAATTAATAGGAATTTAATTAATAACATTGCTAATAAATGAGAGAGAGAGTGAAGTGAAACCTGTTTGAGAATATTATTAGCGATCCGAAAGTATATACGCAGAGGAATCCGATTGTCGACATCGAGTTTCTGAGCACACGCGGCAATGTTAATTCTATCTGAAGAAGACGACCTCATATTCTAATTAGCAATTTTCTTTTCTTTCTAGAAAAACAGCATTATCTGGGATCGAGAAATTCGGGTACGCGCTGATGTCGAGTTCTGATGATGAAAACTTCGGTGACGATCGTCAATGGCGGCTTGGGCTCTCGGAGAAAAGTGGTAGAAAATGGTGCGATGCAAGCTAGGAGGTAATTCAACTGTATCGCGGGGGCAAATGTGGAAAGGTGCACGTTTGAAGGGTCTGTTTGGCTAATTTAAAAATTTTAAAAGTGGGACTGAAAAATTTTGTTGAGAGTGGGATTTGAACCCACGCCCTTTCGGACCAGAACCTTAATCTGGCGCCTTAGACCAACTCGGCCATCTCAACAAGTGATAATTGGATAACAAGTAAAACTTTATATATGAGTATAATATGACATGTGATGAAATGAGGTCTTGATTATGATTTCAGTATGGAACTATGGACTCAGAAAAATGAAAAGGCCCGTGGAACTTGGGCTCCAGCCCATGCTCCTAGTCCAATTTCCCAAACCCAATAAAGTCCACAACCCAGATTACCAACCTTGTATTTGGATTAGAAAGTTTCAAGTGTCGGGCAATTTCAAAATGACGGGATTTTAAAATATTGAATTTAAAGTTAAAAAGGTTTTTTTGTTTGACTAACCTGATAAACATGATGACATTTAAATATGATGTGAGTAGAAGTGATGGTATTGGAGGTGCGGTAGCGACAATGAAAGTGCGGATGGTAGTATATGAAGGTGGTGATAGCAGGGGTAGTGGTGGAGGCAAGGGTGAGGGTGGTGGCAAAAGCGAGGTGGTCCCCACCCCCCCCCCGCCCCGTGCCGGCGAACTCTTTTTCTAACTCATTCTAATATATGACACATATCATGTTATATTATCCATGAATTTTGTGATTAAGCTAGTAGTGGCCCCCTCACTTTGAGTTTTTAAAATTTGGTCCCCCCAAATTATATATTATAGCTCTGTCCCTGGTTGTGGTGGAAATGTTATTTTTGTCTTTCTTAAAATCTCATTGTCTTAAAATTTAAAAAATAACAACAATCAAATACAAGAAAAAAAAATCGATGAATTAAACAAGTTGTCAGAAATAAACAAGTTGTCACCATGCTAAAAGACAAACCGATGCAAAAAAAAAAAAAATCAACAACAAAACAAGTTAATTGGTACCAAAAAAGACAAAACAAATCAATCATGGAAAATGTCAAACATGGTGATGGATACAAAACGTGTGAAAGAAAAATTAAAAGAAAAACTTCTCAACTGAACAAACTACTCCATTGACGGTTGACCAATTAAGATGTTGTAGAAAAGGATGTTCCGATAAGATTACTTTTTCTTATTTTTGAATGGCAAGATTGTTTCTCAATTCTCCCAACTCCACTTGTGCAACTATTAACCAAGATTGCATGCTGGTTATTTTAAATCGTTGGACCAACGAAGATTATGAAGTCAACAGTAACTACACCTATTTTCTACTGCCCAAAAATAAAAGTCTTAACAGTTGAATTTTAATCAATTATGCTTATAGTCAAGGGTTTAAATTTCGAAGTTTTCGGCGAAATTTCGCCGAAAATTTCGTTTTTTAGGGGTTCCGAAATTTTAACACGGATTCGACTAAATTTCGAAAAATTTCGCCGAAATTTCGCCGAAATTTCGAAATTTCGCCGAAATCTCGAAATTTCGGCGAAATTTCGCTTTAACCAGAAACGGAGAAAGAGAGAG